>NC_043713.1:3451853-3453667 GCF_006229205.1 Suricata suricatta
GCGCTGCTGTGGCGGGCGCTCCTCGGGCGCCGCTCCGGGCGCTCCCCCGCGCCTTCCTCCGCGAGCCGAGAGTCTCCGAGCGCAACTTTCTCTCCCCCTCGCTCCTCGCTGCTCGGGGGTCGCGGCGAGTGGTTTTAGTGCTCGGGTCGCAGCTTTCTCATTGTGCGCCAGCGAGGCCGATGCAGGCTGTCCTTTTCCTCCCGCACTTAGTCTAAGAGGAAGAAAGCAAACAAGACAGAGGAGTGAAGCCCCCGTACATACATGCGCCGGGGTGGGGGTGGGGGGGAGATGTCAGGCGCTGCTCCACCTTCCAAACAGTCACAGATCAAACAGTGTCACCCCGCCGGAGCGCCACTTGGTGCCCCGCGCTCCCCGCGGGGCTTTGCCGCCAGGATCGCCGCTTCTTCCACCGCGAAATCTAATGCAAACACATTTTGATCATGGATTTTGGGCCGGTCTTGATCTTCCAACAGAAAAAAATTTGAAAAATACACAAAAAGCACCCCCCTCAAAAAAAAAAAAAAAAAGCCAACCACAACAACCCGGAGAATGTGTGCAAAGGGGCGACGAGCGGACATTCACTGGGTGGGCGAGATGAGCGTGGACTGTCCCCCCCAAACTCCTGGGAGAGAGGGAGATGCACTCTCGCTCTCTTCTCTTTTCAGTGAAATATAACACACATTCGGATCGCAGAGCTTTCAGACAGTCTCAACTGATAGACAGACACATCGAGCTGCTTTTCCTGCTTCAGTTTTTACTCCTCCTCCTCTCGCCAACGTCACCCTGACAATTACAAATAGGTCTCTCACAAACCATACCTGTCAATCTTTTTAATTGCTTTGTTTTCTTTTTTTTCCCCCCCTTTCCGGAGCTAAACAATATGACAAAAAAAAAAAAAAGAAATCTTAATACAGCATAACATAAAAGATTGCACATTGGAGAAAGACATTGAGGGGTTTGTTATTGTAATCCACTGGCTGATCCTGGATGAAACCCATGTGTTATAAGCCAAGTTAAGGAGACACTAGTTCCTGCAGATTTTTAAACCTGTAAGTCCACCCCCACCCCCTTGAACATTCATACACACGCACCCACGTGGACACAAACTATCCTTGGATGAGAATGTCCAACATTTGAGATAAAAATACCTGTGCCACTTTTGCAGTCTTCGTTTGGGGGCTTAGATTTGATTGGGGAGGGGCACTGTGTGGCTTTATTACTTTGGGAATTCTAGGTCAAATGTAAGACAAGAGTGGGTTTTTACACTAAAATGTTTACCTTTAATAAAAATTTAAAGACGAACTCAGCTCATCACACAAAAATGTGGAAGATATTCAATTTGGTCCTACTATGAAAAGTGAATTGACTATTTGGTCAATATAGACAATTAGGGAGAAAATGGACGTGACAGAGCTGCAGATCCTTCTGGCTAGGTTATAAAATGAGGTCTACGTACATCATTGCAACGTCTCCAATTCAATTAAGTCCTTGGGCATCCCCACCTAGAAGTTCAAAATGCTTATGTGCTCTGGGAATTTGGCCCGCTAGTTTCCAATTTTTGTGTTCTTTCCCAATGGGAAACCTGTAACAGTCTTGTAGAGGCTACTTAAAACATTCATGGAAAAGCACGAAATCTAGGCCAAAATAAATAAAATGGCTTAGTTCCTGCAACTTGCATGGGACAGGCTGAGGGCAGAAGGCGCGGGCACGGAGTTCCGGGGACCGGGGGCCAGAAGCCCCGGGCGCAGTGGGCTCTGGGCGCCCCCGCCTCGCGTGGGGTGCCTGCGCGCGCACTGGCGGCGGGGGTTCCCCGC
>NC_043713.1:3453767-3457513 GCF_006229205.1 Suricata suricatta
CGGCCGGGCCCCGGCCCACGCTGCGCCGCTCCCCGGCTGTCCCGGGCCGGCCTGCGTCCCCACACTCCGGCGAGCGCTCGGGCGCACTGCCTGACTTTGCGAGATCGCGGGAAGTTGAACCCGCCGCCATCTGGCGAAGGCGAACGTAATGTGACTGTTGCCGGCGTGAATATCCGATGCCACGGAGCGTCCTCATAACTGAGGGTTATTTTAATTTGGGATTCCCCTCCCCTCCCCCAGCCCTCCCTCCTCCCCCTCCCGCTTCCGAAATAAAACCGACGGGACCCAGAAGGGGAGGCTCCCCGCCCGGCCCACCCGCGCGCACCCACGACTCCTGCGTTCCCATAATCTTTAGTGTGGACCAGGAACAGGCTGGACACAAACTGCGACGTTTAGGTAACGTGCTTTGGAGGAAGGAGGCCGAGGACCTAACCGGCTTTTCCCGGGCGCTCCAGGTCGGCAGCCGCCTCGCAATGGCGGAGCCTGTCGTTGGGTGTGTTGGTGTGCACCTCGCCGGTGTCGTCTGCGTGTTGTCAGTGCTGTGTGGCTGTTGTCTGTGCCCCAGAGCCTCCCGGCAGGCGCGTGGCGCGTCCGGGGCGGCTGGGCCGGGGCTGGGGTGGGGGGTACGGCTGCATTTGCCCGCACGTTCTGGAGACCTTCGGGTGGCCCTACTTTCTGATCGCCTTTTCCACCTCCACACTCCCTACCTTAACGTGGTTCCAACTCAGAAATCTCTAGTAACTGGTAAGGCGCGGGAAGGAAAGGGACCTTATTCCGTGGGAGCCGTGCCCTTCGGTGTCTGCCCGGTGGGTCCCCTTGGCGCCTGATTCGCAGGCGGGGCGTTCCCCATTCCGCTGGCCCCTTCGCTAGAGCAGGACTCACCCGCCTGCTCAGTCCCATCCGAGGGCTACCGTATTGCATGTTTCGGGTTGGATACGCTGTTGAAGGAAGGAGTGAGTTCTGACTGTAACTGCGTTGTAAATTGTGCCCTGGAAAGTCCTGTGAGTCACCTGCACGACGCGGTTTGCTGCCACGTTTAGTTCATTTTAGAGATTCCTATCAGCCTTCCAAAGACTGCAAGATTGAATGATTCTGGTCATGATATCACACTTTTGGAAACCTGTTGGCAATGTAAAAATTGAGGGAGCCAAGGGGGTTGAGTGGAAAGTGGCTCTCGGGCTGGGGCGCAGAGGGTGCCCGAGAAGAGCGTCCTTCTGAAAGTTCTCAACGGTGGAGACAAGGCTGCAGAGAACCTCTTCGGTGTGGGGTAAAGCTCTAAGGCTCCTGAGATAAGGCTACGTGTCCTCCCGAGTTACAGAGAAGGGACACACGCAGAGCACGCCAGACACACGAGAGATTTGCTACAAGTTGAGATGAGAGCCGGCTGCAAAGCCTCCAGGCTTTCACACGCGGAAACTTTCACGCGGGCTGTGTTCTTCTTTTCTTGTGATTTTTCTGATCAGGTGCACTGTTGACGGTGAGCACTGATGTAAAACACACACCACCGATTGAATAAAATCCATTTTGGAAACCGGGTGTGAAATGGGGAGGGGGCGGCCGGGCGGAGCGGGCAGGGGAAGGTGTGAAGTCCGGGCACTACCGGCCGCGGCGTGGGACCACCCGCCGGCGCTGGCCGCGCCGCGGGCCTCCCCACCTGCGGTGTGCCCCTACCCCGTGGGTCGCCCGCCCCTCCTCTGGCTCCGCTCCCTGCTCGCCCACCGTCCCCCTCCGCTTTCTTCTTTCTTCCGCGCCTGTGTCCCGGGCACCCCCGCGGGGGCTCACCGGGGTTGGTCCCGGATTTCGGTGGTCAGGGGTCTGGAGCGCCGGCTCCCACGTTTGGAGCTCATCGGTTTGGATTGTTTCTGGACCCATGCGTCTCTTTTCTCTTCACATATGCCAAGAGCCCCTTTGACACAAATAGTATGTTTATGTGTACAACTTGACCTCTAACTTCTACCTGGAAGCCCACATCAGAAAGAGAATGGGGGCAGTTTTCTGCCTGTTGGGAGGGGGTGAATCTTTGTATCCTCTCCTCCTACCCTGTGGAAGATCTGCTCCTAACCCCAAATTGCAAGAAGGTCCTTTATCCCTGCCAATGGGGGAGGGGGGCATTTTACAGATTTTTTTTTAAGGATAGACTTCAGGTCTATTCACTGCAAGTTAGTTCCTTTTAATCCTAGACCAAATATTCCCCAGAACAGTGTTAATTGCATAAAAATTTTATGCAAGCACTTTTCCTTTTTATCATAATAAAAATGCACTCTGGAATGAATGGCTTAAGCGCACATTCACTTGTTCAGAAAGGTGTTTGGGGATTTTAACTGTGCCCCGCCTGACTTTTCCTTTCGGTTGGATATTTGCACATCTCATTCCATCTTAACAGAAAACACAAATTCTTTATTCACAGAAAGGGAAGTCCTTTAAAGCCAGACGTGGGTTTAGGATAATCAAGTTTATTCCATTTAGGAAAGGGGTGAAAGGGGCGCATACAATCCCTGCCGAATGTGTAACTGATGTCCCTTTATCCAGTTCTCAGTGCTTCCCACATCCAGGACGACTTTTCAACCCCCTCTCAATGCCCAGCCCTCAGGAAAGAGAAGGAAAGAGAAAACACCCTCCAGTGAAGTCAGCTTGTGTGCTATTTTTAGCCCTTTTTCGAAGGATAGTGACACATTATTTCGTTTCCAAATATTTCTAACGATTTTCTGCTCAAGTGTAAGATAATGGAGCAAAGAGTTTGTAGTAATAGCAAGGAGCAGGTGGGGGGTGGGGAAGGCGTTTTTGATAAACGGTTTGTTGCTCACGGGGAGTAACAGTATTTCTGCTGACTCTCCAGGCCGAGATTTTTTTTTTTTTGCTTTTTTGCTTTTTTCTTCTTATTCTTTTTTGTTGTCTTTTTTTTTTCTTTCCTTTCCTTTTCTTTCCTTTCCTTCTCTTTTGGTTTCTTTCCTTTTCTTTCTTCTCTTCCCTTTCTTTGTAAGTAAGATCTGATTTGGACGACGCGGTTTGGCTCCCAGTGTTGAAGGCTCCGGATTCCAGTGTTCCTTCGCATTTTGTTTTTGTTCAAAGAAAGCGCTTCCCTCCCTCTGCAGAACTCTCTGCTTCATAATAAACATGACATGACGAAGGGACTCAGCACTTTTTAGTATAAACAAACCAGCGACTCTTGAAGGGTATATATTTGGGGAAAGCCCTCACCGCCCCCATTCTTTTTCCTGGGGTTCCTCAATTTTAGTCTTCTGAGTGGATCCTCGCGTCGGATTGCTAGGACCCTGCACTTATTAAGAGCATATATTTTAAATTGAGGGTACACGGGGAGTCTCGAAGTGCACGCATCCCACCACGCCTGTCTTTCCTTTCTTTTTCTCGCTTGCTTGCCCTTCCTGTCCCCTGTTCCCCGACCTGGGCCCCCTTTCCCCTTGCGCCGCTGCTCTTGAACTTGTATCTGGAGCCGAAGGCGCGGGCTCCCGACCCTCACGCAGCTCTTCCCAAAGCCCAGGTAAGGCTGAGGGGTCCTCCGGGCAGTGGCGAATCCTCACCTGCTGCTGTGGCCTCGCGGAGTCAAAGCTGGGGTCCGGGGGAGGCGGGGGCCCACCAGGGGCCCGGAGACCCTGGAGAGGGCGAGGTGCGCAGAGCGCAGTAGCGGGGAGCTGTCGCCACCAGCCCGAGAAACCCCTTCACCGACGACTGAGGGGCGAGGGAGTGGAAACACGGGGGGGGGGGGAACCGGGGGTGCTTGGGAGGCC
>NC_043713.1:3457613-3515117 GCF_006229205.1 Suricata suricatta
CCCTGGGCCCGAGCTCCCGGGCTGCGCTGACCGGGCTTGCCCGCCCGGCCCAGGGCGGCCGAGGTCACGGTCGCAGGCCTGGGCGGCGGCCCCTCCTCCCCAACGCCCGGCGGCTCGGCGGCCCCAGCCTGCTCCGGGAGCGGAGTCCCTGCTCGCGTCTCTCGGTGGTGGCGGAGGGGAGGCGGTCATCGGAGGCCGGCCACCTCGGAGGGGACACTGACCCAGAAGGGCTTCTGGCGCCCAGGAGGCTGGCCGGGGCGCACGGAAGGTGCCGCAGGGCACGCTAGGAGCCATGGGCACCCTGGACGGGGCGCGCCCAGGGCCCTGCGAGGCTCCTGCCACGGCTCGGCCAGGCCGGGCTCCGCCACAAGGTTTGACTTGCTGTTCGAAGCAAGGCCCCCGTGGTAAACTTGAGCTGCCACCGGTCAGCCGCGGGCGCCCCAGCTCCCAGCAGAGCCCGCTCCTACCTCGGCCTGACCGTCGCCCCCCACTCTGGCGCCTGCCTCTGCCCCCTCTCGCCTCCACGTTGCTCCAGCCTGCGCCCTGCTTGGTCTTGCTGCCTCTGCCCCTGGCAAGTGGCAAACCACAGCTGGGGGCCAGCGACAGCGGGGGACGCATTTTCCTCCAGCAGCCCTTCCCCCATCCAGGGCACGCTCCTTAGAGGTGCGGAGCCCCGGAGGGGCCAGCCGCCACAGGGGTGTGTGTCCCTCTGAATCCAAGGTGGGGGTTCCCCGCAGAGGAAGGGCCTCTCCAGTTGGGACTGAGACAGGAGGGGAGAGGGGCACAGGCAGGGTTAGGAGCTGGCTGACTGAAGGGCCTCCACCCCCCACCCTTCGAGAAGCCACCTTCACTTCCACCCCCTGGGACCCCTTCCTGGACTTTGCTTCCCGGGCCTGCAGGGGCACCCGAGGCAGAGCTGGAGCCGGCTCTGCCCTGGCCACCTTCTGTGACATCCAGAGGCATGCCCTGAGCCGGCGGGCCCTTTTTAAAAAGATCAAACCTTGAGAGTTAAGTAAATTTAAAGGAAAGATCAGGCCCCCACCCCCAAAATGGAACGTAAGCGTCTTGGTATTAAATCCCAGATGGAAAACCAGCAAAACTCATTTCCCCCACTTTTCATTATTGTGTTATCACTGATGCTGTGGAATTCTGTAGTGTGTTGTTGAGGCTGCGTGGTGTGCTTGCTGCTGACTTCTGAAAGCCGCTTGACATGCCCCAAAGAAATCGTTTCCTGCTTTCTTATTTCTACAATATGGAGAGCGCTCTCCATATTGTAGGTACACACACAGTTCATGATCATAAGGGAACATTTATAAGTGCAAAGCGTTATCTGTAACACGGTGGAAGTGGGTCCTTGCACAGGGCAGTTTGGGTTTATTAAGTTAAATTAAAAGTGAATTATTTTTAAATGACCCACTTACCAGCTTTCCTTCTGCCACCAGATACCCCCAGCTTTTCATTTCATTACAGGTGGAAATGACATTTTTAGGGTCCTCCATTATGGGTCTAAGCCACCTCCTGACATTTTTTAGTAGACAGCTTTTTTTTCCTTACATATTAGGATATTTTTGTTATGAGGTATACAGAGATGAAAAAAAGCTGGTAAAAATACCGGCCTCGCAATTAAATTGACTCTGGATACCGAAGTGAAAATAATCATCTGGTATTAATCAAGTTATGTCTCTGCTTCTTGTTGAGGAAAAATATAGTGACGATTTGCTTTCCTTTTCATCTAAAAAGGACTGTAAAATGTTGAATTGTTCCATAAAAATTTCTACCCTTATGAGACAATTTTTGTTCAATTAATCAAAATGCATATTTTCACACTGGACATCGTTATGTCAGAAAGAAAATTTGCCACGGCCATTCCTGCAGTGTTTTAGGCAACCCTGCAGTAACATGTAACAGCCGATGACCTTGCACACTGCTCAATCTTCAATAATATCATTGTCATTACTATTATTACCCCAAGTGTTATATTGTTGCCAGAATCAATAGGAGCCTACTTCTCCGAATATATTTTATCTCACTTTGTTTTTAACATCTTTGTTAAGAGGCCAATTAATTTCCAACTCATAGCTGCAGTGAAGTTTGCGAATGAGAGGCCTTCCTGACTTTTTTTTAATGGTTTATTTCTCCTTTTGAAAGAAAGAAAAGGAAAATAAATAGCATGTGAAATGAACTTGATGTTTAAAGTGGCCTGAAACAATTCCTAACCTGATTAAAAAAAACACACTCTGATATTCTGATTGCATATCCCTGTCAAACTGATACTTGTCTAACTCCTTTTTTTTTCCAATTGAATTTTGAGACTGATTTTTTTTTTTTTTGGAATTCTACCAGGATAGATAGCTTCACCACCCGTCCACAGTCCCTGGAATTAGAGGAATTTTTCTAAGTGGAATACCAAGGCCTTGATGAGGAAAACATCTTAATATCCTTGTGTGTTTGTTTGTTTTCTTCTAGATTTGTCGGTGTGAATGCGTCTGACATCAACTATGCGGCGGGCCGGTACGACCCTTCCGTGAAGACCCCCTTCGATGTGGGTTTCGAAGGCGTGGGTGAGGTGGTAGCCTTAGGCCTCTCCGCCAGTGCCCACTACGCAGTTGGCCAGGCTGTGGCTTACATTGCACCTGGCTCTTTCGCTGAGTACACAGTGGTGCCCGCCAGAGCCGCGGCCCCCGTGGCCTCTGTGAAGCCCGAGTACGTCACCCTGCCAGTGAGCGGGACCACCGCGTACATCAGCCTGAAAGAGCTCGGAGGGCTGTCAGAAGGGAAGAAAGTTTTGGTGACAGCAGCTGCCGGGGGGACAGGCCAGTTCGCCGTGCAGCTTGCCAAGAAGGCCAAGTGCCACGTCATTGGGACCTGCTCTTCTGATAAAAAGTCCGCTTTCCTGAAATCGATTGGCTGTGATCGCCCCATCAACTATAACTCCAAGCACGTCGGCTCGGTCCTGAAGCAGGAGTACCCCAGCGGCGTGGACCTGGTGTACGAATCAGTGGGCGGAGCCATGTTTGACTTGGCAGTCGATGCCTTGGCCACCAAAGGGCGCTTGGTAGTCATTGGGTTTGTCTCTGGCTACCAGACGCCTACTGGCCTTGCGCCCGTGCAGGCGGGGGCCTTACCAGCCACGCTGCTGAAGAAATCCGCGGGCGTCCAGGGCTTCTTTTTGGACCATTACCTTTCTAAGTATCAGGTGGCCATGGACCACTTGCTTAAGATGTGTGCGGGCGGAGACCTGGTTTGCCAGGTGGACCTCGGAGACCAGTCTGCAGGAGGCAGGTTTGTCGGCCTGGAGTCCGTCTTCCGGGCCGTTGATCATATGTACCTGGGGCAAAACACTGGAAAGATTGTAGTTGACCTGCCTCCCTCTGTCAACAGTAAGCTGTAAACTCAGAACAATGACGAATCAACATCAACGGAGAAAGAAGATGGGCACCTTCTTCCTCTGAAATATGCAAATCAGTTTATTTTTAGTGGGTAACGGGTATCCTATTTCTAAAAAGTAATGTGTTAATAAGTTTCTCTCTCTCTTTCTCTCTCCCTTGAAAATCAGTGCTAATAAAAACTTCCCTCAATGGCTCAAAGGTAAACCTGTTACATTCAATTCTTTGGCCACAGACAGTCTCATTCCAGACTTTACTGTTCCAGGGAATTAAATTAATTCCTGATGCAAGATCTGATCAAATCAGTATGTCTTCAGCTTGATGAGATTTTAAAATCGGTCTTGAGAATAGTTCACAAGTTCTTTACTTTGGGAGAGTTTGGTCTTCCACTAACGAGCAGTTAATAGATAAGAGATACAGTGGAGAGGCAGCCATCTGTTCTCAGAGTCCATCTTCCCAGGAAATGGCCCTTCCTTCCCTATAAATCACCAACTATCTAAATAGAAATTTGGAGGAATTCTCCCAAAACTTTGATTTTTTTTTTTTAGATCATTAAGAAAATGACTGCGTGAACACAGACCTGTTTTTTCAAAGTCTCTGTTATTTAATGCTTTATGCACAACTATCCTGGGAAGATATGTGGGGAATGGGAGGCCTCTCTCTTCCCTCAAGAAGCTAATTAGTGTTGAAAACTGATAAAGACAAAAGCAGATTTTGGAAAGGGGCTCTGCAGAGATGGGGGGGGCACTGTCCCAGGAAAGAAAGGGGGTGCTTCATCTGCGGGGAGGGTCTGCCCAACACCACACCCACCACGAGGGCAGAAGCACCGTCTGGGCACGCCGCCTGAGGTCCAGAACAGCATCCTTCAGACCCCTGCGGTGGGACCCCTCAAAGGGCACCATGCGGAGAAGGGGCTGATGGGATCCGAAAATCAGACTTTTGGGGACACCAGGTGTTCTCTCTCTGATCACGGACACAGAGAATAGTGTGTGTGGCACGGACCACTGTTCCTCTGTTCCCATTTTACTTCTCTGTGTGTTTGTTCTCTGGGGATGCGATGCCCCCGGGGTCCCTCTGCGTGGGGCCGCACGTGAGAGTAATGTCAGGTGCCTTCCCCAGTGAGCCGTGCCAACCGCGCCGATCCGCCTGGCTCCTCGCCTTCCACTCACCGAAGAATGCCACGGTGTTCGTCATGCCGTTGGAAATCCCATAGTGCCTTTCTAATTGGAGGCAAAGCCCACCAGATTATTTTTCAAAGCCTCGGGTTTCAGTGTATCTAACATGCTAAATAAATATGAACGCAATTAAAGATGCCCCGGGAAACTCAGTGACCATATTTAATTTTTCTTTCTTCCCATCTGAGGAGCAAGGAAATCCTAGTGCTGAATAGCTGTTAGTATCTCTTTTACAAGATTTACTCATTTCAGGTACCTAATGTAGCTGCTCGCATGCATGCACAACAATACAATTTATATGGTAAATGGGACCAAATAATGGCTTCACTGAATGTTATGGCTGCACTGAAGGGAAATGTCACGGTAAATAGCTGCCAAATTATGGATCATGCCGAAGTGTCACAACTGCACTAAAGACAAATAGCACCAGAGGCTACTGCTGCTGTGACGCTTCTGAGTTATGAAGAAGGGGAGCAGCCTGATGCAAGCCTCTTGGTGCCCTCATTATAGCAAGGGGTGACTAGTGCAGGGTACAAGGAACGCTGGCCCAACGTGGTGCTCGGTTATTAATCTGTCCCTTTCAGACCAAACAGCTATGGCCAAACGGAAGGAGACTTCACCTCGCTTTTCGATACACAAACACACACAGGGGAGGGGACGGGGTTCATGAATGTATGTGCACGGAAATGACGGGCAATGGGAAAACACTGCAATCAAATCATCCCATCGAAGACTAGTATTACGTTTAACGTGGTAGAAGTTGTTCCCCACGCAGACAGATGGGCGAAGTCTAAGCCATAATGTACTTTCTCCCTTTGTGCAGACTTGAGGAGCAAGGACGCTGTCAGTTCTGTTGCTTCTTAGAAACTGACGTGCGTCCCGGTTTCTTTCATTTTAATGGGAGGGTAATAAAGATGAAAGACCAGCGTTTTAACTGATGGATCCCTGAAGCTACAGAATAGAAATTTATTATGTTTTGAAGGAAAATACTAAATTCAGCTATGTAAAAAAAAAATAATTTTTTTTCAAACACCCAGGTTCAAAATAAAATATAATCTGAAAACCGCATGCTCTCTTCCCCCAAACTAAAAAACTACAGGGCATGCTGTTTTCATTTATTCTTAGAAAACAAGCATGAAAGATTCCACCCATTCAGATAATGCCAAAAATATGTTTAAACTTTTTTTTCTTATTCTTCTGAAAAATGATTTGTAAATTGAGGGTCATAGTTCAGCATCAGTTTCATCTTCTGGGATTATTGTTCAAGACCAGCGTCTAATGGGAGGTGAAATGGTGTGATGTTCTCAACCCCTTTCTCCTGAACTGTGTTACAGATCACAAAAAGTACATCCATAATTCAGGACGATTGTCAGTCTTTGTTTTAGAGACAGGGCCGGGGCCGAATGATCATAGTGGATGAATTACTTCTCGGTTCTCAGGGTGGCCTTCCCTGCACATCAGCCTTGAGGTCTCTGCCTGGGCAGATGGAGTGGTTGGCTGGTAAGTGCGCCTAGAAGCCATTCTTTGCTGTTCCATTGTGACTTCTAAGAAACCAAATGCTGTCCCTTCAAATTTGTTTTGCATGCAAAGGGAAAAAAAAAATACCAACATCGATATTTCGGGTCTCTTTGACAGTGAGTTCTGCGATTGAACGATGTCAGCATCCGAAAAAGAAAGAAATAATAAAATTTTAAAAAGCCCCAGGAACCGGGAATAGTTCACAAAGAAACGACACAGAAATTTTCCTCGATATGCTCTACGCATTGTTATTATATGACTTCATCTGAATGGAGTTTCTCAAGGGTAGGATGGAGTCTCTGTCAATGGCCATTAGTAATACATTCAGTATTTATCTAATGAAAGTGCAGTGACAGGTAGCTGCTGCTTATTAAAATGAAAATCCTACAGTATGTACTTAAGGAACATTCCAGCTAATGAGGATGTAATGTCCTCGGAACAACACAGACCTTCTTTTTGTGTTCGCCACCACAAGATGCTGGAAACTTGACAAATGATATCATTTAAGACACATGCCTGCCGTAGGGACCTGCTTTGCGGCTTCCTGTTTCTGGCTTTTATTTGGGTGACATTTATAATGGCCGCCCGACTTGTAACGGGTCATGTTTTAACCCTTTTATGGAGCTCCCAATTAGCATGAATTTACTGCAATCACGGTTTCCTTTAAAATGGGGCAGGGGGTGTGCAGAACTGAAAATGTTTTTCTTGATCACTTTACCACATGTATGTATGGGATAAATGCCATATTTTAGTCTCATATAAAAACACACCAGCCATGGGCAACTTTCAGGAAAAATACGATAGAAAGAGACCAAGCACAATCGACCGCGGGCGATACTTTGCTGGGGCTTACCGTACGCGGCTTATGGATGTAACCCAGACGTGACGGCCTGGTCTGGCGGGTTCCTAATCACCGTTCTCTCGCCTCTCGCCTCTCCTGTTTTTCAATACCGTTTGTTATTTGTAGCACTTATTTAGAGACGCAAAATGTATCTTTGCAGACCCTGTTTTAGGGTTTGGGATTTGCTGGGGTGTGTGTGAAGGTGAGGTGCTCTGTAACTAATGTTTCAGTGGTGGCCCAGAATCACATATTCTGGACTAGGACTGTATTTCAGAAATCAGATGGGAAGTGCTGGATTCTGATACCACGGATGTGAGCACGGTAAACTTTAAATTCTATTGCTTACTAGACCTTTAGCCGGACGTTATTACAACTTATAAAAAGAGGAGTGTTTGATGTGCGAACCTTATTGCTCTTACCGTGAGCAAATAATAGGACGCTGCCCCCCCCAAAAAAAAGTGCTACACAAAACACGTAAAGGGTATTTTTACCCACGTGTCCAAGTAATTCTTGATAGTAGAGAGTTGATATTCAAAGAAAGTCAGATAAGGTGTGTGCGTGAGGTCCCTTCTCTGGACGGGGTGCTGACGCGCCGCGACCGAGAGACCGAGCTGTGTGAAGACTGTCTCCTCGCGTCTATCCCCAGTGCCTTGGTTTCTGCCAGCGTGGACCTACCCTTCGGGGCTCGCCGACGCTTCTCGGGTGACAGACACCCCCAGGAAGCGTGTCTCGGATCCCCCAAGTGCGGGGTAAGTGCCGCATGGAGTGCCGTTTGGGGGAAGCCCAACATGTGCCTCATATGTCCCAGGAAGCACGGAGCCAGAAGCGCAGAGGTCTTAACAGCCCCCAGAAGGGCACTATCTGACAGCGCCTTTCTGCCAACACGAAATTAAAATAATAATTAAAACACACCCTGCTGACTGACGGTAGCATCCAATACGAAAGACGGATTTGTGCGTAGAGCTCAGAAGAATGTTCCCTAAAATGGTCGGCTACTGCCCAGCCTTCTCCTCTCCACAAAAGGGCGAGGCTGGATTGCAGAAGGACTGGAATGAACAGATTCCTTGGTCGGGGAAGATGCAGAACCGTGCTCGGGGAAGGGAGGGACTCCTTAGCAGAGTCCGCCTTGCCCTCTGTGTGTCCGTGTGCCCGTACCGGGGGGGTCACTTCTGCCCCTCATAAATGAGAAGACTCGGTTGTCCCTTAAATGGTAAAATTTGGCTGGGGGCCCCAGGGGGCTCCGTCGGTGAAGCGTCTGACTTCGGCTCAGATCATGATCTCACAGTTCGTGGGTTCGAGCCCTGCTTCAGGCTCTGTGCTGACCGCTCAGAGCCTGGAGCCAGCTTTGGATTCTGTGTCTCCCTCTCTCTCTCTCTCTCTCTCTGTCCCTCACCCCCTCGTACTCTCTCTCTCAAAAATAAATAAGCATTTAAAAAAAAAAGCAACAGTAAAATTTGGCAGTTAAGGGACAATCTAGTTCTTTCTACCCCTTTGTTTAAATGAAGAAACCAAGACCTAGAAAAACAGGTGCCTTGTCTTGGGCCACTGAGGTCGCTGGACTCCGAAATGAAACTAGGGCTCAGGCAGGTGCCTCCTCAGAGCTCTGGGCGACCGGTCTGATCCCCTGTAAAAATTGCCAAGGTCCCTCGGTACGCGGCTGATTAAAAGTGTCACAGAGTAACAACTGCCTTTCTGATGAATGTTTCCCTGGCTGGGAGGACCCCGAACCAGGAAGGGTGCCAGGGTTCTGCCCACGGACGTGCGTTCCTCTCAGGACCCCCTTTAATCGAGCACAAGTCGTGGTCCCAGACCATTGGACTCTGTGTCACCTACATATCACACTGGCTCTGGGGGGAGGGACAGTGCTCCATAGAATTAATGGCTGACGGCTCACAATTTCATTTTAATGCTACAAGGAAGGTCTCTGTCCTATCAGTGTAGTCTTGGATGTCCAATAATGAGAACGAAAGAAAGAAAGTCTTTATTATCATGTGTTGAGTGGGGGTTTTTTTAGAATCATTTTACCTGCTTATATTATTGCCTATAGGAGGCCAGTGTTTGGCCATGATCGTTTTTGTAATAGCAAAACATCTAGGATCTGAATTTGCTCTTCTACCTGAAATTGGATCTGAATCCAGCAGACTCAGGGCCATGGTGGATGGACGCGTGTGCTGGCATCGGGGAGTCACAGGGGGCAGGAGACGTGAACGGGAAGAGACATCGCCGGGTCCCACGTTTCACGCTCGCGTGTGGCAAGCATCTCCGACTCCGAACAAATGACAGACCATAATTAAGGCTCAGAAACAAGCCCTTCAAAACCGCATGACATTGAATGCTCATGTCTCTCTGCATCATTTCTGTCTTCTTGAACTCATGCATAACAAGCGTAAACTTTCAACTTTACATGAACAAATCCTTTCCCGATAGGAACCGCTTCTTCTAACATTGAAAAGCCCTTCTCAGGACCAGCAGCGATGTCTAAGGCAATCTCATTTCCCCGGAAACCTCGCTTCTCACCAGGGGACGGGCTGCAGGAGGGGCCCCTCTACATGCTGCTGGAATTTACATTTGGAAATTGAATTGTCTCCTTGAGGGTCTTTTTTTTTTCTGTTTTTTTTATTTGTTTTTGAGAGACAGAAAGAGACAGCACAAGCATCAGAGGGTCAGAGAGAGAGGGAGACACAGAACCTGAAACAGGTTCCAGGCTCTGAGCTGTCAGCACAGAGCCCGATGTGGGGCTCGAACCCACAAACCATGAGATCATGACCTGAGCCGAAGTCAGATGCTTAACCGACTGAGCCACCCAGGCCCCCTTCCTTGAGGGTCTTTATTCGAAGCACCTTTTGGAGAATTACTCACACCCAGGTACACAGAATGGGTCTGAGCCGAAGGAAGACCAATTGGTGTCTCCCCAGTTGAAAAAACAAAAACAAAAACAAAACACCAAACCTGCTCATTCTCTAGCAATAAAATTACACTGGCGTTGCTGAAGAATTTAGTCCTTTCAAGTTTTGCATGTACTTTGTATCCCGTCTTGAAACTCGCGTACAAACGTGACTGTTTGAAAGCAAGGTCACTCCCCTCCCTGCTTCACTAGCAGCCAAGTGAAGAGGCAGAGAGGCTGACGCCCATCTCACAGATGGAGATGAAAGCACAGAGGCGTGACTTGCCTTTGATCACCCAGCCACCCGCCAAACAGAGCCTGGGGCCCGTGGATCATTCTCAGACCGAAGCTGTGTCTCCCCAGAACGTGGCGCTCCTTCAGGTTCACTGTGCACACGCGTCCCCTGTGGAGATGCAGGTCCTGACCCCGCAACTCCAGGGCGGCGCCCAAGAGCCTGCCTTTCCCAGGTGCCAGGGGTGCCCCAGGGGACCCACTTTGGGTAACAAGGTCCTAGATCACACTGCTTTCGAAGAGACTCCCATCTTGTAAAATGTGGTTTTATAAGGCCTCTCTGAGTGACCGAAGGCCGCCTAGGTATGAGTTATGAATACAAGAACATGATATAAGTATGAAAATGGCTGCCTTTTATTGTCACATTTTCAACACCTTTAAATTAGCCATTCCTTCTGAAACTCAGCCGTGACACTGACCTGTCCGCTATTTAGAGCGCTCTCCCAGCGACTGCATTCATGCAGGTCTAAATGCGGCAGAGAGGACGTGCAGAAAGGTAACCCCAGTGTCCCAGGGCCGCTCAGCAGAAGGTGACAGCAGACGTTCTGCCTCTATTCACTGCCTTTCAAAGAGAAGCAGAGTCGGGGCGCCTGGGAGGCTCAGTCGGTTAAGCGTCCGGCTTCGGCTCAGGTCATGATCTCAGGTTTGTGGGTTTGAGCCCCCCGTCAGGCTCTGTGCTGACAGCTAGCTCAGAGCCTGGAGCTGCTTCAGATTCTGTGTCTCCCTCTCTCTGACCCTCCCCTGCTTGTGCTGTCTCTCTCTGTCTCTCAAAAAATTTTTTAAAAATTGAAAAAGCATTTAAAAAATTTTTAAAAAAACCAACCATACAAAGAGAAGCCGAGCTCAAAAGGACCTAAACACTTCCTGTTTTCCTTCAGTTTCCACAGTCCAATATCTTGTCGCACCCTTTCCTTCCTGCCCAGGGTCCCAGATAAACACTGGTCCTTCCCTGGGAGCACGGAGTGCAAACGCCCGCATCCTGCGTTGGGCCTGCCCTCAGGGGGCACGTGCACATCGCTCACGCGATCTTGACAATCACCCCGAGCACAGGAGAGCCCCAGCCCCCGTCCACACTGCGATCAGGTCACTGTGAACAAGGAACCGGGCACGACGCATAGCCTCTATTTCAAGAGTGGCCTCTAGAATTCACGCTGATTGAAGAGGCTGTGGCCTTCGTCAAGGGCAAGTCATCCTCCACACAAGTGCTTCTGAATAACCCAGCGTGGTCACAGAGTCAGGGCTGTCCAGGTGGGAAAAGCGCCGGCAAGGGAGCGAGCGGAGGGGCAGCTGCGGTCCAGGTCAGCCAGGAAGGCGGCGCTCAGAGCCCAGCTCGTGAGAATTAGCGTCCGGCCTCAGACAAGCCAGTGAGCATCCCACGTGAGCGTCCACCCCTCACCGTCTGGGTTGGGCCGTGACCACGGTTGTCACGGGACTTGTGGCAAAGCTGTCACCCCGGCAGACAGAGACGTGGAGCGGAACAGGAGCAGCGAGAGAATCGTAACCCCACTCCATTCACCCGCAGGGTTGGGTGCAGTTCCGGGAATCAAGACCGGAGGCGGGGACAAGAGGGACAGGAAGGGAGCCCCGGTGACCTTGGAAAACTCCCAGCGGGGGTAGGGAGAGCAGGAGCCAGGGGGGGCAGAGGGGAGGGGATGGCCCTCAGGTAGGGCTGTGGAGGTAGCACGGTGTCTGCAGTCAACTTCTCGGGGTCTCTGCAGACCCCCAAAGGCAAATCTGTAAAACGCTGGAGACTCCAGGCTTCTGGGCGGGACCTTTTCCTGGATCAACGCGCTTACAAAGGAGGGTGCTCTCAGTTAATAATGAAACCGGCGGGTGAGAATGGAGGCTGCTCGCCTGCCTTAAGTGGGTTATTTATTTTCACAACTCCCCCAGTCCTGCCAGGCAAAGACAGTTACTCTCACCTGTGGGCTCCACTAACGCTCCGCTCATACTTCATTTCCAGCACTTTCCACTGTGCCCCAGAACCTTATCTACTTGCATGTCTGTCTCCCTGGAGACTGTGAACTCCTTGAAGGTAAAGCCGGCCTCACTGGCACTCCTGGGCTGAACCTAGCACCTGCCGATAAATATTAAATCAATGTATATTTTCGCTTTTGTTTCGAAATATAACCAACAAAACCCCCACCCGGTGTCTCACGGGTGTCTGCTCCCGCAGGGTCCACAGCTTCGCACTTGGCGTTCTCTCCAGCTGCAAATGAGCCCTGAGGGGTCCGTCACGTGTGTTCTTAATCCCACGCCCAGGTAACCTCTGCCCAGGGCTGCTCGTTGGAAAGTCAGGTGACCTGAACTTGAGCACCTGGGGCTCCACTGAGGGATGGCACTGGGTCTGTGCCATCAGAGAAGTTTTTTTTTAATCTACTTATTTATCATGAGAGAGAGAGTGGAGGACGGGCAGAGAGAGGAGACAGAATCCCAAGCAGGCTCCCCACAGTCGGCACAGAGCCCGATGTGGGGCTCCATCTCAGGAACCATGAGATCATGACCTGAGCCAAAATCAAGAGTCAGTTGCTAACCACCTGAGCCAGCCAGGAGCCCCATAAAGAGAAATATTCTCTTTTTCCTATTTTTTAAACATTTATTTATTTTTGAGAGACAGAGACAGCATGAGCAGGGGAGGGTCAGAGAGAGAGGGAGACACAGACTCTGAAGACGGGCTCCAGGCTCTGAGCTGTCATCACAGAGTCCTATGCTGGGCTTGAACCCACGAACCGTGAGATCATGACCTGAACCGAAGTCGGACACTTAACCAACTGAGCCCCCCAGGTGCCCCCATAGAAATATTCTTAATGGCACTTTTGATGTTATGTTGGCTTCAGCCCAACGTGCGAATTTAGTGCTACACAAAATAAATCCCCCTAACACTGGACTTAGAAACTCTAAATGGCTCTTCCGTTTCCCATGTGTCAGAGAAAGTTACAGTCAAACTGCATAAGATCCCAAGAAGAGGCCAGCACATAGTAGACACTCTCAATATATTATTGAATGAATGAATGAATGAATGAATGCCAAGCCCTTGAAAAATCAGAACTACCATTTAAGGATAAACTAAAAAGGGTTTGATTCCTCAGGTAAGGGTTTCTGTAGGATTCTGAGGCTACCCTTGCCTCACCTGCGTGAGGATCCCCTCTAACTAGGCGAAGGCGCCATCTGGAGAGGTCTCACCGTGTGACTCAGCTGGCGCACGTGCCTGCGGAGGGTGGCAGCCCTGCGTCAGAACGCCTTCTCCCCCCCTGCTGCCTTCACAAGTCCGGAGGGATTCTTAACCTACGGGACCCTCAGCCTTTGCCTTTGTTTCACTGCCCTCTGTCAGTGGAGGCCCACGGACGGAGCGAGAAAGGCACAGGGGAGGCTGTGCCTATAGCACGGTGAGGGTGGCCCTGTTCCCCGCAACCCAGGACCACTGGTGACAGCCCCGAAGGTTCTGAGCCACAAAGTGACTAGCAGAGTCTTGAAATTCATTATTCCTGTAATCTCTCACCCAAAAGTAGGAGCAGCTGAATTTCTTTTTACATTAAATATAAGTAGCCTGTGACAAGTCTGCAGTGGATTATTTTAAAAATCTTTACGATGTTTGTATTAAATGTATATCATATTTTATATTTATTTCATTAAAAGCAGGTAGGTTTCTTTGGGGTGTAAGTATCAGAAAACCCAACTAAAACTGGCTTAAGCGATATGAAGGCTCAGGTAATGGGAAAGATGGGAGGTAGGCCAGGCCTCAGGTCCAGTTTGATCAGGGATCCAGGTCCACTTCTCTGGGATTCCTTTCTCAGACTGCTTCCTCGGAAGGCTGCCTACAAGAGCAGGATGCGCCGGTCGTGGACACCCCACCTGCCGACCAGAGGGCCCCCACCCTCCCCAGAGGGAGCTAACCGCATCTCTAAGAGGGCTGAGGGGACTGGGTTTCCCTCGGGGAGTGGGCCAGTCCCACCCAGACCACAAGAAGCCCCGGGTGCAGCTCAGAAAGACGGCTGCCCCCCACCCCACGGAACAGCTCTGACACGTCCAAGGCCCCCTGGGGGTGAGCGCGGCCTCATGAATCCTGCGAGACCCTTGACGCCAGGGATGGGCACGTCAGGGGTTTCGTAACAGTCAGTGTGGGAACCGGCCTCTCTGTCCCTGTGAGGCCCCAGTGACTGGGGTCCTGCCTGAGACTCTATCCGCTGTGGTCCAGACAGACCACTTCAGGCCAGGTGAGGGGTGGGGGGCTGAAGGAATCCCCCCTTCCCAGTCTCAGAGCCTCATTGGAATGAAGCGCTCGCCTCCAGGCCCCCAGACCCCCAAGTCCCCGTGGGCACTGACCTCCCGGGTCTGCGAGGATCCGGTCCGTACATGACGCATCGCCCAGACTCTGCCTTCATCTCCATGCTGCCTTTTCTCCCTGGCGTGTCTGCATCCAAGTTCCCCTTTACACCGGGACGCGGTCACATGGGGCTGGGTTAAGCCCCGTCTCTGACCTCATCTCCATTGGAGCACCTGTTTCGGATAAAGTCTGTTCACGGGTTCTAGGGACGAGGACCTCAGTGTCTTCTGGGGGACAGGATTCGACCCCACAGCACAGGGTGAGGCTGCGTGTGCACCTGTGTGTGCGTGTGCCCGGAGGAGACGGGAGACCGGGGTCCTGAGGCTCGCCCATCTGGCACCACGCTCTGGGACCAGGTGGATGTGTCCCTGGCTGCTGGGTGGGAAGCCTTTTGGGGGACTGTCAGCCCCCCACTCCTGGGCACATCTCCCTGATTCCAGGACGGATGAGCCTGGAGCCCCCAAAGCTGTGACCTCACTGTCCTGGGCCAACCTCAGCCTTCCTTCCTGCCTTCTTGATCCCCTTCCGGTCACCCTAGGACACCCCCTCTGGCCTCTCTCAGACTGGGTGTTAGGTACCTGGGAAGTCAGCGCAGCGGCCACGGGCCCAGCCAGGGGGCAGGGACCGTGAGTGGGGTCTGGACCCCCCTGTGGATGAGGGGGCATAGGCGCTCCCAAGGGGTGGGTGAGAAGCAGTCAGTGTGTCCACCTTCAGCTCCTCTCCCGCCCAGAGCAAACCACCACCGCAAAGGGGGCCCCTGGCTCCGAGCAGCAGGCACCCCCCATCCCGCCGTGCCCACCCCCCGGCCAACCGCGGCACCTGACAGTGCTGCCCCCACCCCCCACCAGAACTCACCGCCACTCTGCCAGCGTCTGTGTGTCCTAGAGAGGGCCTTCCCGCTGTGCGGTGAGCCTGCGCTGAACTGACGGCTGGACAGAGGACGCAGAACTAACAGCCTCTTTGGCGAAAATGATGGCTTGTTTTTTAGTCTTTTTAGGGGGGGAGATTTCTGTTTCTCAGACTGTTTCTTTGAAGACAGGACATTTCTGCTCCACGGAGTTCACACCTACTTGGTTTAGCACCGTCCTTTCCCCCCATAGTGTCTGCTTTTGCATTTTTCCCCGCACAGGGTGAAGGACGCTGCTATTCTTATGATGGCATGAGCCACCTGCTCACGTTGTCGGGGAGATTCCGGGGCCCAGAGGGGCAGGGCAGCGGCCGGAGGACACACAGCTCTGCTGCTGGCGCCCGCCCCGCCCCCGCCGCCGCCCATGCCAACGCGCCAGAAAGCATTTTAAAATGACTTTTTTTTTAGATGATTTAAAACATCCTTTTCCAGAGCTTTTTCCTCTGAGGTAATTAACCCATTCCGTTAATGGCAGGAGGGCTGTGCTAATATTTGCAGGAGAAATCTCTCACTGAAAAGCTCAGCACGATGAAAAGAACCCGGCGCCACATTTTAACAGCCAGTTGGGTTTCATTTAAATATTCCATTTACCGTTTTGCTTTAGAGGCGTCTGTAAGGAAATGTGACGCACACACAGGAGCACTAAACTCACTCCGTCATGGACGTCCCCTTGGGACTGGGGACAGGGGCCACGGGAAAGGAGGGGCCAGAGGCAAGCATGACCTTGGTGCCACAGGCCACAAACACTATGCAGCAGTCCTAGCCCCCCAGGGGGTCACCGCTGTCACATCTCTCACAGTGTGTGAGGCATGGATTTAACTGCTTATATAATAACTTCTTTTATCTTGTAAGTTTTATTTGTTTATTTTGAGAGCTGGGGAGGGCAGAGAGAGAGAGAGAGAGAGAGAGAGAGAGAGAGAGAGAGAGGGAGAGAGAGAATCCCAAGCAGGCTCTGAGCTGTCAGCACAGAGCCTGATGCGGGTCGGTCTCATGGACTGTGAGATCATGACCTGAGCCAAAGTCAAGAGCTGGACGCTCACCCAACTGGGCCGCCCCGGTGCCCCCGTATAGCCACCCTGCAGTGTAGGGCTGTTATTATCACCCTCATTTTACAGGCAGGGAAACTGAGGCACTGAGAGTGGCAGAAACATCCCCGAGCTCACAGGACTAGTAGATAAAACAGCTGGGTAGGGACACAGCAGCCTGGTTCTAGGATCATCCCAAGGCCTTTCAAGACCTTACACCAACCAGGTGCTCAATAAATATTTGTAGGATAACTGACTAGGAGAGATATCTACCTTCCATTTACTGATGAAATTGATGCCCAGAGAAGTTAGTGAGCACCCTAATGTCCCACAGCTAGAAAATAGCTGAGTTGTTATTAAGCCAGGGGTGTCTGCTTTGGATCGTTGGGGAAGGTTCCAGAGAGTATCCCAGAGGAAGAGTGGATTGTTTCTGGCCAGTTTTATGGGGGTGGGGCTGGGGGGCACTTGAGCTGCAGATTGCAGACGTCGTGATGGGGAAGACATGTCGAACTGGAAGAATGAATGGTGGAAACGCTGCAGACGGCCAGCCTGTCCATTCCAGGAGGAGCCGGGGCCAAGTGGGAGAAGAGGACACGCAGCGGGTGGGTGACGACCCACCCCAGAGAGCTTGGAGGGGCGGGTCTCAGGCTCTCGAGGGAAAGGTGCCGGCCCCTGCCCTCAGAGTGGCTGCCCAGCATGGACCCCCCCAGGCAGACCCTGCAGAGGGAGGAGCTCCCGTCTCAATTTCCTTCCCCATCCCTGCCAGCCTGTCCCCACCACCCACACTCCCCCAGCTCTCGCTTCTAGAAGGACTGACTGGGCCCACCGGCCGCACAGGGGAAGGCCAGTCCGTCACCCACAGGTGCAGGAAGGCTACACAGAATCGGAGGCACCTGCTGGCAGTGAGTGGCGGACACAGCAGGCAGGTTCCTGTCCCTCCCAAGCAGCGTCCTTGCTGGTCCCCGGCGCCTGGTGCAGTCTGGGGGAGGCCGCCGTGGCTGCCTGAACTCTGTCACTCATCTTGGGAGGAGCAACCCCCCAGATTCCTCGCAGTTCACCTGGTGGAGGCCCCGGTCCTCCGCTCCCGGCCCCCTGGGCCGCGGACTGCTCTGCCGCAGACAGGAGGGGGCCGGCAGGGTCAGCCCCCCGCTCCCTGTCTGCTCTTTCCTCCTCTCCTTCCTTCTCTCCCCCTCCTTCCCTCCTTCGTCTGCTTTAGAAAAAGATGGAAAGCATGAAAATCTGATTCCCCGCTCACCTGGCGCCGTCAGCTGAGTCCGACATTGCACAGATTTCCCAACCCCAGGATTCAGCCTTTAACTGTACTATCCTCACACGAAGGAGAAACTGCAGGTACGTCTTCTGTTTGTTAAAAAAATAAAAACAAAAGTCAGGTATAAAATGGCACTTTTTGTTTGCACAACTCTCCCGGTGTATTATTTATTGCGAGGGAAAATTACCTTGCTAAGAAAATAGTGTCACTAAAAAATTAGGTGGTTCCCAATCAACTTATGACAGTAATTGCTGTAATGTCCTCTTTGATTTAGATACAGTAATATCAATGTAATTGCCACTGGGAAAAAATTATAATGGCTGTTAATGATAACTAACACATAAATGGCAACGAACAGGAACATGTACTTTATATTGGATTCAACCCTAGAGCAGCAGTAAGAAACCAAGGGGTGTCAGCAATCTGGCGCAGCCCCTCCAGGAGCCAAGGCCCCCGCTCTGCCCTGTAGGTGAGGGGGTGGGGGCCAGGGGCCTGCCGGGACATCGCAGCCTCTTGTGGGTCCACAGTGCGAGGGCCGGGGGTCTGCCAGCCCTCCGGAGGCAAAGGCAGGACAACACCCACACAGGCCCGTGGCCCAGAACCTGCTCCGGCTCAGGAAACGGCGCCGTGAATGTTCGCTTGGAGACCCTCCAGTATGCCTTTGCGCCTTCCCGGGCTCATTCAGCGGCGCACCAGTCACTGTCCTAACCCCAGGACGCACGAGCCACAAAACGTGGTGTCTGTCCTCCAGCTGTAAACTCCAGGGGAGCCGGCGCACGACTGGTTTTGTAGCACTTGAGCCTCCCCCTGTGGGCCGCACAGGACCCTCCAGCCAGCCCGGCGATGTCCGTCCAGTGCGGTCATTCACTGGGGACTGGGTGATGGACGAGGCCCGGGGCCCTCGGTGGCTCTCACGGCCCACTGTGTGCGGTGCCCTGGCAGGCACGGGGGCTGTGGAAGCACAGCCCTGGCCAGCGTGGGTCACAAGCGCCTCCAGTGACAGGTTTGTCATCCGGAAGAGGCCCTGTTCTAGCTTGTGACCAGTTACCCGGATGACATTGGAGCTGGTAAGCTTCTCAGTACCCGTCGTCACCCGGGGGAGAGGGAGCACTGAAGAAATGAGATTCCACGCAGGACTCAGTGCGGTAAAGTGAGGGGATGGGAAGGACCCCACGGGGCCAAGGTGGGCTCAGGGGCCTAAGTGCTCATCTAGACTCTGGACCCGGGCAAGCCATCTGGCCTCACTGGTGGCAAAGGAGGGCCTGGGCTGCACGGCAGTGCCAGAGTGTGCTGTGGGTCCAACCGTTCCAAGAGGGCCCCGGACATCCTCTCCAAGGCCCCGCTCAGATACTCGTGCTGTAGAGCTGAGGGGTCTGGGGGGCCTGACTGCCTGTGTGCTCATGAAGCCACTTGGGGAGCTCTGAAGAGAATGTTAATGACAATAGTAGCTCCATTTCTTAATACTGGGGCCAGGCCCTGCGTCAACTTTTTATTCTCTGATCAAACATTGTAGGAGGTTGCTAATTTTTGTTCCTCCTTTATAGAGGTAGGTAGGCACAGAGAGGCTGAATAACTTGCCCAAAGTTACACAGTAAGCAGTGAAGCCAAGTTTGGGGCTAGCCAGTTTACCCCAGAAGCCACACTTCAGCCAAAGAGACCATCCAAATATGGTGCTGTTGGGAGCTTATGCTTGAGAACCATCAGCCTGGATGACCGGCCAGGTGCCATCCACGTTAATATCATATGATAACATGAAGCTGGATGGAAATAAGAGGCACCGATATTCCCAGAGAATGGAGTGATGGCCTGGAGCATAGCAGTTGGCATCCCTGGGCAGCGGGAGGCTGCCTGGACACCCGCAGACCAGAGGCAGCTGGGACTTCTGTTCCCGATAATATGGGCACCAACATTCCCACCATGAAAAACCAAAAGGTTCTACAAAACTGTAAAAAATCCTAAAAATTATGAGGAGCTGACAAAATGGCCAGAAAGAAGAAATTACCAGGCCAAAATCCAAGAGGAAGTAGAAACACAGAGGGAGGTAGGAAGCTGAAGCCACATCTACTGTGGAAAAGAAAAAAACCACTATCAATGGGGCCCTTAAGCTTTATGTAGTTGCCACAGCTTTTCAAATGCTTGGGGCTAAAGTTAAAGCCCAGGACCATCCATCCGAGTTGAGGAGCCTCGGCGCCCAGCACGATCTGGTTGGTTCAGAAACACACACGACCAAACCTCCCACCCATGAATTTAGTGTCGATCCAACTGACAGTGCACCCAGCATTCCTGGCAGCAGAAAACATATTCTCTCTGAAGGAAACCAGCGTCATCGTAAATCTCAAAGAATCCCCACAAAGAAAATGATCAGGTCGCCGTTAAAAATATTTAATAATAGGAAGAAATCCCAAGCCATGAGCCAGAAATAGCAGAAGCAAAGGAACACAGACACATAAAAAGATTTTAGGAATTAACAGATATGGGTTATAAAATAACAATGCTTACTACATTTAACAAAGGAATTTCAAGAAAATTATCATAACAACCTTGAATATTTAAAAAGGAATGGATATAACCTTAGAAAGTAAAAAGAAAGTACGTAGAATTGAAATTAGCAGTTTAATTAATGGTTTAACTACCAATTAGATATACCTGAAGAGAGAATTCATGAATTGGAATAGAGAGAGGAAATTGTCCGAAATGTATCGCGGAGGTTATATAGGCTATGTAGAAAATATAACCAGTGCTGACTCCAGAAATTTCTCTCAACCATGAACAGTCTCCAGGTTGACTTGATCTTATCAGGTGTCAAGAAAAGATTTTCATGGTTACAACTCATTCCTTCCCGGAAGGGTTCTTCACAGTTTTTGACTAACCTTGGGGGTTTGCTGTGGGCCAGTCACACCACTGGGAAAACGACCTGAGTTCAAGCACATGTGAACCACGACTGCATATTGCAAATGGCCGGTGGCATCGGGTCATTGATGGCAACATGCTTCTCCATTTCAGAGACACGGAAGTGGAAATCAGTGGAGCTAACTGGGTCCCGACTCAGGAGTATCAGGCTGCTGTCTTCCGGGTGAGCCCCCCACCCCATGCAGAAGACAGAGGCCTGGTGTTCCAGTGTGCCAGCCTCCTAGAGAGCCTCCAAATGTAGGACAGCCCAAAGAAAGGGGGAGCAGAGAAAGGGTGAGAGTGGGCTAGGAGCACCACGATTCTGTCTGGGATTCATTGGAGAATGAATGGGTTTGGGGTCCCATGGAAGGGGGTTCTGAACCTGGCTCTGTTGTCCAGTGCCAATAATTAAGACATCATCTCTGTGAAGCAGGGATGGTGCCCACAGTGTCATTCCAAGGACGAGGAACTGCAGTCAATTCTCATTGTTTAAGACAGTCATGCTCTATGAAGTCACACGAACACAGAATTAGTAAACACAAGGCGATCGCTCTTCAGGGGAAAGACAAGACTAGGTTCCTCCAAGCCCCTGGCCTCAACTTGCATCAACCACTCTGTCCAGGCCCTTATTTTATGTGTTTCTGCTTGAAAACACCTTATTTAAAATATACCGTGGACTCATGAACTCTGAACTCAGCAGCGTAACTCAGGCCTGAATGAAGCTTATACCTAACACACCTATTTTCTCCATGAGGCACATCACAGTCTTCAGCACTACACGTGGGCATTGTTTTGAACTGCGAAGTCATCAGCAAAAAGCATAGGAATAAGAACAAGATGGTACCAAGCAGACCGTGAAAAGGACAGGCGCTTACAGTAGGAGCGCCGAAACTGGAAGGCAGGGTGGTGCCCTGTTTGACCTCGGAGCGTGCGCATCACAGTCTTCGGTGCTCTGCACATTTCCATGAGTGATCATGGAAGCCCCGTGGGTATTGATTTTGGGGTTACAAATACATTTTCATGAGAAGGAAAATACACAAATGTGGAATCTGCAAATAATAAGGATCAGCTGCACATACGTAAAGCCCTGGCCCCTTGGATGGTGACTCCTGTGGTTGCTGCCATGTGACATCACTGCTGTCCCCCTGAGGTTCTGCCCTGTTGGAAAACCTGCAGAGGTAGGCTAAGCAGCGACAACAGAGCGGCTCACCTGTCTGTCATTGACCTGTCCATTCGTTCAACAGACACTTGCTGAGTATCTGTTTTGGGCCATGTATGGAGAACAGAGAACATGATATCTGACCCTAGACTGCCCAGTTGGAAGGAGCTTTGACTTCATTAAAGACGTTTCTCTGACCATTGGAGTGGAGGTGGGGGGATACAAGATCCCTCAGGCAGTTGGGCAGTAGGTGACCAACAGCGTTACGCTGCAACTGCACTTACAGCCTTCAACACGCAAATGCATTTTTAAAAATCTATGCAAGAGAAATAATCAGAGATGTGCATGAATATTTGTGTCTTAAGCTTTCTGTCACCATGCAGTTCATAGTGGAGAAGTTATAGTAGGGAATGTGATGTGTCCATTACAGATCATTAAAGAAATTTCATGATGTATCATCAGATGAAAGCCATCAGGTTATAAAGCAGTGCATACAGCATGATGCTGATTTTTGTAAATCATGCATGTGCTGAAAAAAGCCTGAAAGGAAATTGTCTAACGTGCTAACAATGGTTATCTCTCAACAGCAGCAGCAGAAATATATAGCTACGTTGTATGCTTTTCTGCATTTTCTAAATTTTCTGTAATACTCATGTGTGTTTTATAAAAAGACAACCATTTAGCCACGTCCACTTTAATAAATGCATTTGACACGGCTTTATGCCTTTTTACAGTCTCACATGGCATCAGTAATGAGGTGTGGGGCCACCCGCTCCTAGAGGAGAGGGTCCTTCGGGGAACCGAAAACTCCCTGGGGTGGGGGGGCATGCATCTGCCACTGGGCACTGACCCTGTTCTGTCCAAGAGACCATCCTCCCCACCTTGCACTTAACAACATCAGCAGGGGCGCCCGGGTGGCTCAGTCAGTTAAGCCTCTGACTTCGGCTCAGGTCAGATCTCAGGATCGTGGGTTCGAGCCCCGCGTCAGGCTCTGTGCTGACAGCTAG
Organism: Suricata suricatta; assembly: GCF_006229205.1. Taxonomy (NCBI): domain Eukaryota; kingdom Metazoa; phylum Chordata; class Mammalia; order Carnivora; family Herpestidae; genus Suricata; species Suricata suricatta. Next base: position 3,480,290 of record NC_043713.1, read on the forward strand.
CTCAGAGCCTGGAGCCTGCTTCCGGTTCTGTGTCTCCTTCTCTCTCTGCCCCTCCCCCTCTCATGCTCTGTCTTTCTCTGTCTCTCAAAAATAAATAAAAACATTAAAAAAAAAAAGAACATCAGCAGGACTTGAGCACTTTATTTGACGGTAAGTCTGAACCCCCCTCCTCGGCCTCCTTTGGCAGCACCTAAATCCCCAACCACGTTCCTGATGATGCACTGAGACTCTGCGAAAGCAGAATGCTCCCTCCCACCTGCGGGTGCCTGCCTGACACAGATGGAAATGCACTCACCTCGAAAAGAAGGAAGTGACACGTTAGGAATGAGAATATCACCCTCGGAATATCAGCCAGAATATCACACTCTTATTACCAGCAAGGAATACATCCTAAAACCCCAACATTTGTTTAATGAACATAGAAGGAAAAAGAGAGTGTAATGTGCATGCATAACACGTGACCACAGACGGGCTGGAAGTTAGTTCCGGATGGAAAAGTTTAAAAATCCCAGATTCAGGTACGGAGAGCCATCTATGCTGGCAAGAAATGAACAACCTTTCTTCATTTATTTATGGCTACAGATCACCTTTGTTTGGGGCCTGTTAGCTGGGTACGGGCTTACATTTGAGCAATTCATGATGTTTTGACGCAAATCTGTTGCTGGATCAATCCATAAATTCAAGCCACCAGCTCAAAGGCTCCAATTTCAAAAAACACCTGTTATTCCACTTATTCGAGCCCTGGAGCGGAGCTGAAAGTGCATGTGGCGAGGGCTGCTCGCGGCCCTGTCTCCTCCTCCAGTTAGAGACACAGCTGCCCTGCAGTCCGCAGCCCCTGGGGTTAGTCGGGGCCCCGGGGCAGACTTCGGGCCAGTCGCTTGGGCGAGGGAGCCCTGTGGACACTTGCAGGCCAGGCCTCCGTCTGCGGGCCTCCCCTCCCATCCCCCAGTGCCCAGGTTCTCACTGCCTGTCAGAGCGCCTGGAACCCCACACCCAGAGTGGCCTGGGCGAGGCTCTGACCAGCGACACCCATCTCCTCCCTCCAGCGTGGGGAAAACAAGCTTCTGCGCGTTAGGACAGCACGAGTCTGGGTTTACCCATCCCAACAGTAATCACTGCCCTAGTGAAGATGGACGGAGACCCAGATGTGAGCTTTTTTAAAATAGGCGCTCGTGTGCCGTGTGGGGTTTTTCCAGAAAATGGCTAAGGGTCATGCGGGGAGAATAAGTCATATATGTTCTTGGGTAGTAATTAGTGTAGCTAGTGTGAAGCCCTGACTCTAACACTGATAAGAGAATGACAGCTGGTGTTACTTCACAGGAGATTGTCTGAGCTACGGCTGGCAGGGCTCCTCTAGAGCGTATTTGGAGTTTGAGGCTCATCCTGGTGACAGAACGGAGTGAACAGCAAGGCCGGGTGTCGCGCATACAAACAGTACTCCCAGGTACAGATGGTGCACGACGCCGGAGCCCCCTGGGATGCCTGAACAATCCCCTCCACCTGGGAGCCCTCCGAGATTCACCTAAGTCTTCGCTTCCCAAGAGAAACTCCATCACGGGCGAGACTAGGTCCCCCCGCCCCTTTCCCGCACCGGGCCTCCCCCTCTGCTGCCGGCCTGACTCACCGAGCTTGGCTCCCCGGCCACTCCTGCTCGGCCAGCCCCCCACTCCTCCGCCCACGGCCGCCTGCCGGGATCTGCCGTCTCCCAGCCTCACCACCTCCTCCCCGTCCTACCGACTCTTCCCTCGTTCTCAGAAAACCTCACCCGCTGCACCCCGGAAGTGCAGGAGCATCTGGGAGGAGCCCCTGGACACCAGGATTCCGTGGCAACACGTGGTGGGGTCCCTGCCCCCCGCGCCTGCAGGAAGGACCGCGTTCTTAGGTGTCCCCCCTCCCGTGCTGCTGGCTTCTCCCTCCCAGCACAGAAGGGCGCCCAGTTCTGCCGCTCCCGGAGTCCTTCATCCGAGCAAACGTTTACGGTCACTGCGGGCCGCAGCGGTCACACAGGGACGCAGGTAGGAGATGGCCCGCAGTCCAGGGAGCCTGAGCAGGGAGGCGCCGGGCGAGGCACACCCTGACGGTCACACCTGAGACTCGCAGCCTGCGGCCTCCGCGTCCCTTTCCTCTGGCGGCTTCTTGGAAAAGTCGTCTGTGCTGAGACTCCACACTGCCCGCCCCCCTCGTCCCCCTGCCCGCCGCACCCTGAGTTTTGACTCCACCAGCTGCACAGGCAGCTCCCTCCCGGCCCGGCTCCAAGTCCCATGATGCTTCACAGCCCTGACCTTCACCTCGATGATGAGGGGCTCCCTGAGCCACTCCCTTCCTTTATTTTTAACTTTATTTATGTATTTGTGGGGGGGGGGCAGAGAGGAAGCTGGGGAAGGGCAGAGAGAGAGACAGACAGACAGACAGGGAGAGAATCTCAAGCAGGCTCTGCTGATCGAATAGAGCGCCACGCAAGGCTTGAACTCACAACCCATGAGATCACGACCTGAGCCAGAGACCAAAGTCGGAGCTCTTCACCGGGGGAATTCCGATGAGTGAGCACCTGATTCCTCGTCGTCCCCCGCCCCTCGGAGAGCCCGCTTCCAGGACCCCCAGCCACGCTCTTCCCTCGGACCAGAGTCCGCGCACCGTGTGTGACGCCTCTCGGACACGGCGGGGGCGGGGGAGGGGGGTGCATGGGAAGGGCTGTGTCACCGCCCTGGAGCCCGTCAGGTCCACAGTGACAGGATAAAGAGAGGAAGCCAATGTCATTTTTAGTGTGATGGGGCCAATGTTTTTACTTCGGAGGAAATGAGTTCTTGGATTTAGCATTAAAAGTCAACAGGAAAGTAAGACTTCACATACAACATTGCATTCACTTGCAACTTCTCAGTTACATATTTGGTACAGAACGCGAGGTTCCTTAATTTAAGCAGAAAATTTCCTGGGTAATATTATTGTAGTTGAGTCCCTCTGCATGTTGCCTTTATTTAAAAATAGCAGCAGACCTTGAGAAAAGGCCACATAAATCAATACACCGAAATGAGTCCCTGTCCCTTGAATCACGGATGACGCTGTCCCTACCGCACTTTGGTGGAGTCGCGGGTTATTGACGGTGAGAGCTGGCCCTCAGGAGTGCTGGTGCCGCCCTGACGAGGTGCCCCCGGCCGGAGGTCGGGCTGCAGGCCCCCGGGCTCCCCCCCGCAGTCTCGGCAGCAGCAAGAGGCCGCCGGCGCGATCCTGACTCTGCCTGGAGAAGCAGGACGGAGAACCCAGCACCGTGCAGATCCCACCGAGTCCTCAGCCCTGTTGTACCTGTTCCTCACAAACCAGATCGCAGGTTCCGTTTCCAGCATGGATCGGCATCCCGGGGCTGCCGTAAGAGAGCACTGAGGACGTGGCTAAAACAGCAGAGACATAGTCGCTCAGTCCCAGAGGCGAGAAGCCCCAGGTGGAGGTGTGAGCAGGGCCACGCTCCCTCGGAAGGCTCTCTGGGGATCCGTCCTTCCTGCCTCCAGTTTCTGGAGGCCCTGGAACCCCTCGTCATCCTTTGCCTTAGAGACGCGTCTCTCCCATCTCTGCCTCCGTGGTCACATGGCTTCTCCTGAGTGTCTGGGTCTACATTTCTCTCTCCTACAAGGACACCTGTCATTGGATGAGGAGCCGTGCTGCTCCCTTATGACCTGGTCCCATCCCGATTACAGCAGCCCAGGCCAAAGAAGGTCACATCCACCAGTGCTGGGGGTGAGGACATCACCGCATCTTCTGGTACGACACAATTCTACCAGCTACAGAGTCCTTGTTTTTAAGTTTATTTATTTTTTATCTTATTCCTTTTTTTTCTTGAGAGAAAGGAGAGAGAGCGAGAGCAAGAGAGAGAGAGAGAGACAAAGAGTGTGAGCAGGGGAGGCACAGAGAGAGGGAGGGAGAGAGAGAATCCCCAGCAGGCTCCATGAGGTAAGTGCACAGAGCCGGAAGTAGGGCTCAACCCCAGGAAAACCTTGAGATCATGACCGGAGCTGAAATCAAAAGTCAGAAGCTTAGCTGACCGAGGGCCCAGGCGCCCAGAGTGTATTTTATATGCAGACCGTGTGTCATTTCCCCCCTGTGGTTCCTTCCATCCTTAGAACCATCCTCCGAGGTGAGAAGACCCAGCCTACAGGTGAGCAAACCGAGAGCAGGGCAGTCCTATCTGTGCCCACGGGCACAGCACGCCCACGCCGCAGACGGGCACAGCGCGCCCACGCTGCCGAAGTAGGTCCAGGCCTCAGCCTCCGCCCAGCCCTTCACCACAGGCTAGAGGCAGAGGGAGACCCTGCAGCTCACTACAGCCCAGCTGGGATCAGTGTTCTGGGCCAAGTGACCAGTCCCGTCTGCCACCAGGACATGAGGGGGCATCTCAAAGGGTCCTGGCTACTGAGGGCAGACTTTAGGCTGAGAAGACCAAGCGTCTGCATCATAAGAACCCGCACACGAGTGAGGGCCTTCCCAAGGCGGTTGAGAGCCCCGAGCCCCCCCGCCCCAGGCTCTTGCCCATAAATGACACCTGAAGTGGCCCGTGCACATCCCCCAGTTTCCGGCCACGTGGGGTTCCAGCGTCTCCTCACCTCCGAATCCCTTCGGCGACTGGGCACAGGCCCCCTAGTCTGCTAGCACGCCAGCCGTCCGGCACTTTGCTGGCCTGATGTAAAGCTAACTAAACTAATTAATCACAGCAGATTAATAAGAGTGACAAGGTGAGAGAGGTGACATTGTCCAAAATCTCCAATTTGGTGCGAGGACGCATATTTTTTTAATCCCCACAGCAATTTATTTTCCGTATAGCAAACTTTCTCCAAGAATGTCCCAAAATGTAGTCAAGGTTAACTGTGCCGTGAGCTTATTCAATATTTATGATTCTTTTTATTTGTATTACTAGGACTTTTTGGGGACTCCAAAGGGTCCATTAATCAAACAGAGTGACAAAACGAGGCATGTGACAATTGGAACAAGGCCTGCATATGATTATGATTAGATGTATATGCCTATACACATAGGCAGACATCTAGATTTGGGGGAGGGGGTGGGAAGAAGAGAACCAAGTTAACTTTATCAACAGCTCCTGATTAATTGTTACCAAGTGTCATCCGTAGATTTCCCTTCGATCTAATGATCCTCTCAGACGATTTAACGACATTCCCGGCGAGTTGATGGTACCGAGACTGAGTTTCTTAGACGAGGGGGGGGTGACCCACTACTTCCAGTGACGGGCGGCGGGCGGTGGACAGCGTTCACCGAGCTGACAGTTCTGAAATACAATTATCAGTGTGATCTGCTTAAGGATTCATCATCAGCTCCTGCCTTCTGAAGACTTAAAAAAATACCAAGACACACAGAGAGAAAGAGGTGATAAGAAGGCATCATTTTCCTCCAGCCTCATAACTGTAAATTGAAGAAAATTATTTTCTTTGCCTCCAGCTCATTGGCATATAGGCAGCATTATATTATAATTTCATAAGCATAAATCCTTTGAATAAATTTCAGAAGAATAACTGAATTAGAAATGCAAGTAAAGTATCTAAAAAACTTAACTGCACCAGGCAGGGGAGAGGCGGTGCGAGGCGCACAGGCAAGGAGGAAAGCCCCTTCTGGGTGCCTCCCGTGGGTCCCCAAAGGCCCGGGAAGAGCTCGGTGTCAGGAAGGGGCTGTTTTTAACCCCCTTCTGTGCCTGAAAGCGAATAAAATAAGGTCTTCTCCTCTCCCCTTGCTCATGTTCCAAGGAATTTGAGTCGTAATTCATCATAAATTAATTTTGGAGAAACAACAGGCTTGGGGCGTGTTATAATTATTGTTATTTGTTTATTTATTATCGTGTTAACCATTATTTATTATTATGTTAAGCATATGTGAGATCACAAAGGCTGCTCCTGTGGTTTCCTAGCAACAAGTCTTCAGTCCCCCACGCAAGTTTCCTGACACCGGACTCCAGACTCCATCTCGGGGGTGGGAGGCAGTCGCCGGCCAGGAGCCCGCCGTGTCTGTCCCTTCCCGAGGGGACCCCGTGGGATGCACCTTGGAGGAGAGGGGTCTGCCTGGCCCGTGGCGATGACTCACTGGTCGCACAGCAGACTGTCTTCAAACAAAGACCACTTGGAGGCAAAACCCTGATCCCAGGGGCTGGCTCAGGCTGGACAAGGAGGTCCTTTCCTAGGCCCATGTTGTGCCTCAGGGAGCTGGCCACCAGACCTCCTTCATGGCCAAGGGACATCTGGGAGGAGGAGGCTGAGGGTTGGGAGGAGGATAGAAGACTTCCTGGCGGCCTCAGCACCCCCATCGCAGCTCTCTGCCTCCCCAGGGCGACCAACTGGCTCGAGGGGCCCCTCACCCTGGAAAGGGAACACAGGCACAGAGGCTGTTCGGACAGCCTCTCAGGAGCGCGGAACTTGCAATGTCTGTTCATGTGTCAGAGGAGACGTGCAGAAAGGAATTGGGTTCCATTTTTCGGGCACAGGGACCCTCCTGGGTAAAGGACCCCGTCCTTGAGCGCCCACAGAGTGCAATGGAGGAGGGGCTGCTGAACCAGTGACCCGGCGTCCTCAGACTGACCCCACACCCCCGTATGGACCCCTTTCTATCCTGGTTAAGAAACGTATAGCGAAGGGGCCTGCTGGTGCCGTGCGTTCTCATTATGGGTGGGCCACGGCACACAGTCTCCGAGGCAGCGCCCCTCCCCCCACAACTGTACAGTGATATCCCCTGGGAGTGGCATTTTTTTCTACTGAACTATTACTTTGAGAACAATCGGATTTATAGAAAAATTACCAAGACAATATGGAGTCCCTTGTGCCAACACCCAGTTGCCCTGTCAGCAGCATCGTCTATTTCCATGGTATGTTGGTCGCAATGAATGAACCAGCGTCAATGTGTTATTATGGACCGAAGTCTATGTATTGTTCAGATTTCTGAGCTTCCACCTTTTTCTGGGCCGGGATCACATCGAGACTGTTCCTCAGGTTTCGTGAGATGAATGACGTAGGTGGTTTTGAGGAAGGTTGCTTGCGGATTTTGTAGAGCGCCTCACAATTTGAGTTGCATGTTTTTCTTATGGGTAATATGGACGGCATGTCTCCCCCACCTCACGTGCTGTAATCTAACCCCCAGGGTGGTCCTATTTGGAGGTGGGGCCTTTGGAAGGTGATCAGATAAGGAGGGTGGCTCCCTGGTGAATGGGATCCGTGCCCTTGTAAGAAAAACTGCAGACTCTGCTGGCTCCTTTTCCCACCAGCTGGGGACAGAGGGACAAGTCTCCAACCTGCAAACTAGGAGAGGGCCCTGGCTGGCCTGCGCTGGCACCCTGGTCTTGGATTTCCAGGCCCCAGGACTGCAAGCAGTCCTTGTTTGCTGTTTACAAGCCATCCGGCCCATGGTACTTTGTGCGAGCAGGGAACGGTCTAAGACAGGCTGCATTTATGGGTTTAGGAGAGGAAGACCACAGAAATCCCATGGAAGGTGCATGCTGTCAGAGCACCTGTTATTGTCGATGTCAGATGCGATCACCTGGACAAGACCATGTCTGTCAGGGTCCTCCACTAGAAGGGTGTCTTTCCCCCTTGCCCATCTGCTGCACTGGGGGGCAGGAAGCCCCTGTGAGCAGCCCACAGTGCTCCAGAAGCAGAGAACTGTGTTCGAACTCCTCCAGGGTGGAGTTTCCACACAAATCATTGAAATTCTGCACAGCAAATTCTCCTTTCATTTCTTTATTCCGTCACTTATTTACAGCAGAGTGGACTTGGTTTGGACGTTGAGTTATATTCCGACATGGCTTCATGCATGTTGCTGCTCCAGCATGTTCACACGTGGAAGTCCCTTCCATTGCTACTGAGTCCTCCTGACGTACCCCACCGTGGTGGCAGGATGGGTCTGGTTTTCATCCCGCACTTGCTCACTTCCTGGCATGACGACATGCTCCAGGCTCATATTCCAGAACCGACCCTTCCTCCACAGACCGCTGGTTCTTTTTGTTGGAGAAGGGTATTAGCAGCCACACTCCGGATGCTGGGTGTGCTCACAGCTACAGGGCGGCAGAGCTTTCACAACTCTGCACGTGTAGGGTGCAAGCAGGGCCACTTGCCAGCATCTCCTGAGACAGGACGCAGGCATCAGTGTTTTCTTAAAGCTTTGTCTGTCTGTCAAGCTCTTTCTTCTTTTATATTTGATCAATAGTTGGTGGCTTCCTAGTCTTGGGAAGAACACCTTTACAGCAGGCATATGGATACAGGGTGTCCTTCTGCACTCCAGAAAAAGTGTGGAATGATACTAAGATGCATGGGGCTAAATGTTTGAAAGAACTTTAAAAAAAATTTTGTTTTATTTATTTTTGATATAGAAAGAGACAAAGCATGAACAGGGAAGGGGTAGAGAGAGAGACAGGGAGATGTAGAATCTGAAACAGGCTCCAGGCTCCAAGCTGTCGGTACAGAGCTCGATGTGGGGCTCAAACCCACAAACCGTGAGATCGTGACCTGAGCTGAAGTTGGATGCTTAACTGACTGAGCCACCCAGGTGCCCCCCCTTTTTAAAATTTATTTTTGATATAGAAAGAACTTTTGAGGGGTTGATTTCTTGGTGTGTGAGGTGGGCGGGTGCGTGCCCCTCCCTCCTGCCTGCCTCTCCCTTACCTTTATTTCTTGTTCCTCCATAATCTTTCAAGAAGCACCTGCCCAGTGATCAGACCATTACAGTCCCAGAGGCCAGGACTGGCATTCAGCTTCCACTCACCCCTTCCTAGCTGGTGACTACAAGCAAGAGGCTTCGTCTCTCCTCCACTTGTAGCTCCGGATGGACGGAGACCACTGCCCACTGAACAGACGTAGTTGGACAAGCTTCGCACGTGCTGTGGCACGTAGCGGGCACCGATACAGCCCGCTCCTCCTTCCTTTCCCCCACCTCCAGTCCCAGGGAAACAAGACAGGCCTGACCCTCCCTGAACCAGAGCTCGGCACCACCCCTGGGGGCTCCCCTGCAAAGCAGGGTCCAGGCGGGTCTACGCAGCCAGGGCAGCAGGACAAACCTTCGGAATCAGAGCACCCCCGCCTCGCGGTGCTCATGCAGCGGGGGTGCTGTTTGCACCCTTGCCCTGTGGAGCTTTGCTGTGGTTGGGGGGCTGCCCCCCTTGCTCACTCAGATGCCCTGGGACCACTCCCAGGGGGGCCTGCTCTGTTCCATCCACTGACGGGACTGCTGTTCAAATCAGAGGAATCCGATCGATCGTGAGCCATTCTTACATGGAAGTCCCTTGGAGGAATGAGAGTCCTTTACTTTAGAAGCCTGTTTTGTTGGCCAAGGCAGCTTGGGAGGCCAGCCGTGAAGGCCACTCTGGCAGTCCCGATCACCAGTGGGGCCCCCGAGAGGACTTTGGGGTGGTCCGCAGAACCCGGGGCCCAGCCCAGCAGCTGAACCTCGCCTTGGGCAGATCCCGCGGCACACGGTGTGGTGACGGGACTCCATGGGACTCTTGTCCACATCTCACAGTCTCGGGAACAGAACCTTGTGACCCACCAGTGAAGTGGTCTACCTGCGGGTAAATCAGTCGAAGCTGGAGGGGCAGGGGACAGAGTGAATTACTATCAGCTGGGCAGCCCCCAGAGGGGTCCAGGTAGTTAATTAGCAGTTTCTGTCCTTAAGACAGAGCTAACAATAAACCCGTACCAGCAGCAATGACTTCTCACGGAGCAAGCATCCCATGCTAGGTCCTTTAGACATCATCTGCTCGGGACTCTGAACAACCATGCTGCATAGACATTGTTAAATCCTCAGAGCTCAGAGATGAGAAAACAGGTCAAGGGAGGTCAAGTATCCCTGCCAAGGTGACCCAGCCGACACGCTTTGGAACGGGGACCAGAGACTCCAGGGGGCCTTGTCTTAGAGTGTGACACTAGTGCGAACAGCCGTACCTGGCCATCCAGAGCCAGGACGCTGACAGGGAGGCAGGAGCCATGCTTGCCCAGAGCTGCTGCAGCAAGTGCAAAGCCTGGATTCCAACTGCCAGGACACCCACAACCAAGCTCCAACTTCCTACACCAACCTCCGGAGCTCTCCCCAAACCAGGGCCCTCGCTGTCTCCCACATCTGCCTTGGATCGTGCTGTGTCCTCCCTTCTCCTACCTGTTGGACCTTTGGGACTCAGTATAAATGCCTCTTCCTGGGAAGCCTTCCAGAGTTTCCCTCCCTACACATTATACTTGGATACTCTTGTGGTTTTCTTTCTCTCTCTCTCTTTAAAAATTTGTTTATTTATTTTTGAGAGAGAAGCAGAGATAGAGCAGGAGGGGAAAGGGCAGAAAGAGAGGGAGACACAGAATCTGAAGCAGGCTCCAAGTTCTGAGCTGTCAGCACAGAGCCCGGCATGGGGCTTGGACTCACAAAGCACAGGATCATGACCTGAGCTGAAGTCAGATGCTCACCCTACCGAGCCACCCAGGTGCCCCATCTCATGGCTTTCAAGAGTGTTACTTACGATACTTAGCTTTCCCTGACGTACTGGAGTGCATTTATGACCCCTACTGCCATTCTTCTCTCCTGCCCCTCAGACAAGATGAGGGTCTGGGTAGGCTCTTGGTCCTTGTTGGATTGAGTTGATTGAGTCCTTCCCTGTGGGGAGAAGAACCTTCTCTGTCACACCAGTTCCCACCACCTAGAAAAGACATGTTGAGCAGCTTCGTGACCAGTCCTTACAGTGAAGGAAAGATACAGAAAAATGCCTTTGTGACATGGGGACATATCTGGTCCTCCCTGCTGCCCTGACGAAGGTGCAGCCACGGGACTTGCTTTGGACAATGTAACCTGGACAATGGTGAAAGTGTCTCTCCCAGGGGGAAACTGAGAGTTGTGGCACTTGCTGGGTTCCCATGCTCCCTTTGTCCTGGCTAGGCACTCAAAAGAGCCTGTCTAGATAAAGTACTATCAGTGGGGGAGTGGGGTCCCTACAGCACCCTGAAGAAGACCTCCCCCACTGCCCTACACCCAGAGAGAAGAAACAGCTCCTGTGTTGAGCCATGCAGACTCTGGGTTATTTGTTGCAATGGCTTAACCTAGCTTTTTGGACTAGCGTATTTACATATTGTGCCTTCGTGGATACAACTGGCACCTTCCTGAATAATCCAGATCTTGTCTGTTGACAGAAAGAGGGTTCATAATAAAAACACAAGTAACTGAGTGTGGCCACACAATGTGTGTAACACGGCCTCAGCCCTATTGTACAGTGTAGTTCTGAGCAAATGCGCACACACACAGATGCGTACAGGGCAGACTTTCCTTGGAAGCAATTTTTCATGCCTCTGTGAAAGCTGTTAATTTTTCTCGTTGGAGGCAGGCCAATTCGGCTCAGTTCATGGAGGCGTCCATTGCAAAATTCATCTTGCATTGTTCCCTAACGCTACCTACGGTGCAGACTGGAAGAATGGGTATTTTCTCTTAATGAAAAGATAGTCAGATGAGGAGGGAAATGCCTTTCCTTTCTTCCTTTCTCTTTCTTCCCTTAAAAAAACTCAAAATGATGTTGTGATTAACTTGCATTTTGCAGCATAGTGGGAATGACAGTCGACCAAATTAATCCCATTATGCAAAACCCAGTTCACAAATGGTTTTGCATTTTTGCAAAATTATGTCAATTTCCCTATAAATTGGAGACACTGTGTCAGTTTCCTGAACTACACAGAGACACTAGTCAGTGCCTCACATCTATATTCCTCTAATTCAGAAAGATATGGATTTTAGCTCCATGGCACAAATTAGGATTCATAACTTTAATGGAGATATTTTTGTTTACATGAGCCTTGCGTGAGAATTGCCAATAGTTCTCACATCCACTTAGAATCTTCCTCCCCACCATACTCATCGTGGTGGTAGAAAAGAATTAGGAGCTTGAACCTAAAGTGGTGAGAACAAAGTCCTGAAATATTGTGCTATCAGGACAAGGATTCCTTCTTTCTTCCACCCCGAAGCCCCCGGGTCTCCGGCCAGGCTCCCACGCCCGCGCCAGGGCTCTGCCTCTCGGTCGGTGGCGTTAGCAGGGGAAAGCAGGGGCGGCCGCCCACCTGCCACCCTCTTGGCCAGCCGCAGACGTGCTGTTGGTGGCCAAATCTGCTTGGCATGGACCGCGATCTGTGAATTCCCTGTAACTGGACCAACTTGTCAAATTAAGCCCGCTCCTGCGTGGAGCTGCAGGGCAGCCTGGATCTGAAGTCCCGGCTCTCTGACCCCTGTCACCAGCCCTCCGAGCCCCGCACATCTGCTCTCTGGGAGCTGCCTCTTCACCTGGTTCATTTCAGATGCAGCAGGGCCTCCGTTCCGAGCTCAGCATCGCCCCTCTCTCTCTCTTACGGGGAGAAAGAAAAAGCTTCCTTGTTTTGAAGACTGGCGCTCTGAGGGCTAAATTACTCACTGAATTCAGAAAATCTATTTTTTAATGGTTATTCTTTCTCCGCGTAGCACTTTTTATTCTGGTAATGCTTTCTTGAACAGTGAATTGTTGACTTTTTATGCTTTAGATTTATTAGACATGTGTCAAGTTGTCAACCTCCTGCCGTCTGCATTTGTGTCCACCTTGCAAACAGCAGGGAAAAATACTTTTTTTTTTCTACGAACGCTCACTTCTTGGCAGTTCTGAAACAAATTTTTGAACAGTTGCTGTTCCTATTGATAGCAATAGTTTGATGTTTCAAAAAAAAACCCAGGGTTTTATTTTCCCCTAAATTTTTGACATGTTCTGTCATATCCTATCATATCAGACCCTGATGCATCAAAAACAAAAAGAAGGGAGGTCCCAGCCTGCACTGTTCACACAGATCACGAGTCTTCGCTAAACACCCTCCCATCTGTTCACCGTGGCCATCCTTTGTCCCCGCTCCAATGCTGGTATTCCTCAATAAAATCTGTTCTTGTTTCTTTCTAGACACCGCACTCTCTCCCGCAAGGCTTCCTGATCTTGGTGAGAAATAGTCTCAAGGAATTTGGAGGCGGTGTGCATTTTCCTATCGCTGGCCGCCCGGGATTTGGACACCTCCGTGCAAAGGACGGCGAACAGTAATGAAAAAGAAGAAATACAAATGAAGTGAACGCCCCAGGGGCCTCAGGCAAATGTCCCCTACGATTGCTGATACTGTGAAAAATAAAAAAGTCAGCCATCGAAACTCCTCTTCCCAGAGACTCTCCCGCCGGGACCACGGGGACCCCCAAGCTGCGACTTTGAGAGGAGGGACGCAGGGGATGTGCTGGCGCCTGCTCTGACCTGGCGGCAGCTTGCGCTCCGTTCCAGCTGCAGGGCTTGGGGAGACCGGTGGTGGGATCAGGGTGGGCCCGACCGCACTCCGTCCCCACTCAGGCTGCGCGGCCACTCTCAGGACCCCCCTGGGACGGGGAGTCTTCCAGGGTCTCTCCCACCAGCTCCCACCACATGGGAAGAGTCAGCTTCCCAAGGAACACGCATCAGGGGAGAATCGGGTAGAATTTGGGTAGACCAGGAGGCTCGGGATGACCTCACAAAGGGCTGTGCGGTGGCCCCTCACTGAGGCCTCCGGGCACACGGCCTGGCGAGTGCATACACAGGCAGAGGGGACCCCGTCCCAGACTCCCAGAGAAGCTGGGGTCTGCGTGGGAACCAGAGTGGGGTCCACCGCCTTGAGCAGAACACACATCCATCCTTCTGCAAGAATGGCCCTCCGTCCAACAGCTCCTTGAGCTCAGTACAGACACCGCAGCCCCTGATGGGCTGGGCGGCCTCGTGGGCCAGGTTCGCAGCGCCTCGCCTTGTTCAGCGTGGCCACGTGCAGCCCTCCACCTGCCAGCCTGTGACCTTCAGGCAGAGCGTGCCAGACCCCCTTGATCTCTGGGACCCAGGTAAAGGGACCTGAACGGGACCGCCTGGGTGGCTCAGGTGTTTAAGCGTCCAACTCTTGCTTTTGGCTCAGGTCATGATCTCACGGTTTGTGGGATTGAACCCCCTGTTGGGATCTGCTCTGACAGCACAGAGCCTGCTTGGGATTTTCCTTCTCCCTCTCTCTCTGTCCCTCCCCTACTCACACCATCTCTGTCTAAAAATAAATAAACTAAAAAAAAGATTTTTTTAAGGAACTTGAGAGGTTATGGGGGAGCTGAGCCCCTAGAGGATTTTAAGCTGGGACTTGAGTAGATTTGCGTTTAGAGACATTGTTCGCTCTGTGACCTGAGAGTGGATTGTGGATCCGGGTGAAGGGGCAGGTAGGAGATGGTGGTGATTGTCCTGGCAGAAAACAGGAAGGTCCAAGCTAGGGTCTGGGAGTAGGGCCAATGGAGGGCCAAGGGGAGACATTTAAGTGGAAGGATCAGGAAGATTTGTTTGCCGGTTGGGAGGTGGGGGACGACGTGGGCGGCCAATCAGGCGGGACAGTCAGAGGGGCAGGCAGGCTCTGCTTTCCCTCAGCAGGGAAGGGGTCTCAGCTGGGGGGATGGGGTGGCCAGAGGGGCACTGGGGGGTGGGCACTGAGCTCTGGCTCTTACTGATTCTGTGTGAGAAGTGGGAGCTTGGCTCCTTCCAAGACGAACATTCTAGAACTCCGCTGGGTTTTCCATCAGGGAAACAGCATCACACTGAGCATGAGGCCCTTGTTTACGTGACTCCCTGCCTTCCTGGAGCTGCATTAATTTTCTGGGGCTGCGGAAACAGAATACAAAAACCTGGGTTCTAAAACCATAGAAATTTGGGGCGCCTGGGTGGTGTAGTTGTTTAAGCAACCGACCCTTGATCTCAGCTCAGGTCATGATCTCACAATTCCTGAGTCCAAGCCCCACATCAGGCTCCGCGCTGATGGTGCAGAGTCTGCTTGGGATTCTGTCTCTCCTTCTCTCTGGCCCTCCCCTGCTTGTGCTTGCGCTCGCTCTCTTTCTCTCTCTCTCTCTCTCTCTCTCAAAATAAATAAGGTAAATTTTTAAAAAATAGAAATTAATTCTCTCCTGGTTCTAGAAGCCAGAAGTCTGAAATCAATGTGTTGACAGGGCCGTGCTTCCCCTCAAAGCTCTAAATAATCCTTCCTTGACTCTTCCAGCTTCTGGTGGTTCCTGGCAGTCCTTGGCTTGAGGCGACATCAATCTCTGGCCCCAGCGTCCTATGGCCTATGTGTCTTCTCCTCTTACAAGGACATTACTCATTGTATTTAGGGCCCACCCTCATTCAGTAGGACCTCATCTGAACCTCTCTATTTCCATATCAGGTCACATTTTGAGGTTCCCGGTAGACTTGAATTTTGGGGGAGCACTATTCAATCCATTATACCTATACTTTCTTTTTTTAAGTTTTTTTTTAATGTTCATTCACTTTTGAGAGAGGAAAGACAGAGCGTGAGTGGGGGAAGCACAGAGAGAGTCACACACACAGAATCTAAAGCAGGCTCCAGGCTCTGAGCTGTCAGCACAGAGCCTGGCATGGGGCTCGAATTCATAAACCATGAGATCATGACCTGAGCCACTCAGATGCCCCTATAACTACACTTTCTTATCATTATAGGAATTCTTCCCTAAACTGGGCTCCAATATGGACTGTGGGTCTACAATCACCACAGGTCGATGAGAAGAAAATAGAACTTCTACTTCTCTGTATTTGAAATTGTTATTTGGGGGTAAGTTGTATACCATACATGAGACAGTAGTACTGTGGTACGTGTATGTAATCAGCAAGTAAATCTACATCCATTGCAGGGCTTACTAACTTGCTAACAATGAGGTCATCCAGTGAAAAAATCAGGGAGATGCTCTATACTGTAGAGGATCCTGTTGAGGTTGCTGGAAACCTGTCGCCTATAATTCCTTACTGTGCAGTAATGAAATGGGATGGGGTCAAAAAACAAAACAAAACAAAACACCTTGCTCGGGGCACCTGGGTAGTTCAGTGAGTTTGGAGTCTGACTCTTGGGGCTCCTGGGTGGCTCAGTCAGTTGAGCATCCAGCTTCAGCTCAGGTCATGATCTCACCACTCGTGAGTTTGAGCCCCATGTGGGGCTCTGTACTGACAGCTCAGAGCCTGGATTCTGCTTTGGATTCTGTGTCTCCCTCTGTCTCAGACCCTCCCCCACTCACATTCTGTCTCTTTCTCCTAAAAATAAATAAACGTTAAAAAATATAAAAAAATAAGAGTCTGACTCTTGATTTCAGCTCAGGTCATGAGCTCACATTTCGTGAGACCAAGCCTCGCATCCGGCTCTGCACTGAGCATGAAGGCTGCTTGGGATTCTCTCCCCCTCTCTCTCTGCCCCTCTGCTGCTTGCTCTGGCTCATGACTCGGCCACTATCTGGCCTTGTGATCTTGGGCAAATTATCTCACTGCTGGAAGGGAGTTGGGAATAATAGTACCATTTTGGCCCACTGCAAAACCTAGATTACATAATATTTTACATCAACAATTCGGCGCAATGCTCCGTCCCCAGACATCAGCTGTGGTCTTCACCAAGACAGCAAGTGGGACTGTAGTGGCTCCGGCTCTGCCCCTTCTGAACTCGTGCACCTGCGAAGCTGCTGTGGCCCCCACCTGAGCACCCCCACCTGAGCACCAGCCGTGAGAACTATGATATCGGCCCGGGCGCTTCCTCTCCTCAGAGAGGAAGGGACCCTAGGGCGCAAAGTTGAAGGCTCATGTGAAGCTCAACCGCTCTGACTCTTGAGCCCCCTGGCAACAAAAGCATCCAAGGTGAGGAGGTTGGAGGGCATGTGTGTGTGCGCGTTGGAGTGCGCGCGTTGGAGTGTGTGCGTGTGTTCGCACACGTGCAGGGGGAGAGAGGAAGGGAAAGATTATAAGCTCCTATCCGAGGCTAATGAGGCCTATAAGTATGGGGTGAAATCACGCTGGACCATTTTGCTGTGGAACTGCACAGCACAATTATAATTAATTTGTTGTCCGACATTACCCATAGGCCTTTTTTAGCATTTCTACTTTCCTGGCTGTTACTGCCCATTGAATTCCAATGTTTTGGATTAATATCCTCTGGTTAAATCTCCCTGCACTTTTACACACTGAGCCTCATTTTATTTCTTGTCCATATTTCTGAGCCCTTTGAATGATTTCTCTGTCGTGGTTGGTCTTCTCAACACCTCCCAATTTTGTATAATCTGTGAATGTAATTAGCAAGTCTTTACCTTCTCCTGCACATAATTAGCAAAGATGTTAAATAAAGCCAGCTTAGCACTGATCGCGAGACTCCCCCCAACATGTGATACGCAGGGCTGTGTTCACAGCCCTCCGCCAGCTCTAGGCAACCCAGCAGAGCTCACCTGCCCAGGAGGGGGAACCCGGTGGCGGCGCTGACGGGAACAGACCCAGTGCGGCTGCGTCCGCTCTGGGACTGGACCGCCTCCCCCGTCCCCCAGGCCTCCCTGTCCGCGTGCTGAGCAGCGAGCCCAGTCCGGGGCACCACTCCCTCCTCTTTCTCTGGCCTCCTCTGTTGGCTCGCGTCCTTTCCGGCCCCGTATCGCCCTACATTGTGTTTACCCGCAAAGAGGCCCCTCAGACCAAGCCGTGTCTCCTTCACCCCTCAAATCCAATAGTCTCATGGGTATTCCCCTTTCAGTAGAAGCCACCGGCTCCTGGCTCAGGCGGAAAACCTTGGCGTCACCCTTGATTAGGCGTTTTCCCGCGCACCCCATGGCCAGTCCGCTAGCCATCCAGGTGGGCTCGACCTTCAAAGTGCACGGAGCCCTCACACTGCTTCCTCACCTCCAGCCTCCCAGGTGACGACTGCAAACTTCCACCTGTTGCAACCTCCCTCTGCCTCAGCATGGCGGCTGGAACCAACGACAGTGCAGACCAGGCAGCACCCGTGCTCCCTCAAACTTCTCCGAAGCCTTCCCACCCACGTCAGGTAAAAGCCAGGTCCTAGCTTCCAGTCATCACAAACCCAGAGGCTTAAACAGCACGAGACTGTTAGCTCACAGTTCTGGAGGTCTGAAGTCCCAAGTGGGTCTCATGGGCTGAGATCAAGGTGTCAGCAGCGACCTGTTCCTTCTGGAGGTTCCGGGGGAGGATCTGTGTTGTGCCCTTCCCAGCCACGCTCGGTGGCCACGTCCAGTCTGTGGGTCACGGCCCCATGGCTCCCAAGTCTGCTTCCGTGCCCCGGCTCCTCTGACGCTCCGTCTCTCTCTTCCACTGATGAGGACGCGTGGGATTATGTTGCCCCACGGGATAATCCAGGGCATTCTTCTCAAGATCCCTACCTGGATGACATCTCTGGAGCCCCTTCTGCCACAGGAGGTCATGTGGCTCCTGTCCACAGACTCAGGTTGGAACTTCCATGTATTTAGAGTTGTTACTCTGCCTGCCACGAATGGCTTTCAGCCTCCACGCCACCCGGCTATCTGACCACCTCGCTGACTTTGTCTTCACTCTCTTCCTGTTGCACACCATCCTCTGGCCAGACTGGCCCTGGCACGGGGTGGGGTCGGGGGCCGATCCGTCAGGCTCTCTGATTTCCCTGGTGTAAATATTCCCACCGTGGCTGATTTCCACCTGTTGACAGGGTATCTCCGAGCGGAGAGCGGGGAAGAGGTGCCAGCGGGCTCCGGCTTTGTCTCTGCAGTGACGCTCTGGCCCAGGCTCCGCAGCTCCTGCCGGTGACCTCCTGCAAGCCCTTCTTCGCACACCACCTTCACGACGAGGCCCTCTCACACCCCCCACACCCCATATTCTCTTTCCTCCTTCATCACACATTCTTTGCACCTCATCACCCTATAAAATTGTGCATCGTACGCATCTATCCCATGTACTTCTTATCTCCCCAGTGTGGAATGCGAAAGCCACGAAGGCAGTTTTGTTTTGTGCTGGTCACAGCTGGCGGCCAGGCTCCTGGGACACGGTGATGCTC
Organism: Suricata suricatta; assembly: GCF_006229205.1. Taxonomy (NCBI): domain Eukaryota; kingdom Metazoa; phylum Chordata; class Mammalia; order Carnivora; family Herpestidae; genus Suricata; species Suricata suricatta. Next base: position 3,499,135 of record NC_043713.1, read on the forward strand.
ACTGGGTAGCCGTGGGATAAGGGAGTGAATGGATGCTGGACTGTGCAGAAGACAGGATGGAGACACTCATCCTGCATTGCGGAACCATTGATGGAGCAATGTGACGGGATGGTACCACTCCCTCTGCTTTGAAAGCCATGCTGTGTTTTTCTAAGAGCTACCTTTCATTGGCTGTGTGCACCTGTGCCCTCTGTGTCTGCATCGCTCTGTTTTGCTGGGTACCTTTGTTAGATTCGCTAGGGACTCAATAAAATAATGGTCATGTGCTCTGCAGGAAAGCTAATCAATCACTCTTCTAATTTCTCAATTACTATTTCTCTAATGTCTCAGACCTCCTCTTCCATGCAGAGTCCAGATTGACCCCCAGCCTCCACACTTCTTATAATAACGTATACTTCAAGGAGACCAGTATGGAAAGGATTAATCCAAGAAGTCCTCAGGAAGTATGTTGACAAGGATTCTGTGAGATGCTCATTTTCATTTAGGGATGGGGGACAGCTGGAAGCATAACACCCAGGTTATCACTCTAGATAGTGGAGCTTAGAGGAAAAAGTGATTCTTATGGGGCAGGAAAGGATTAAGAATAGTTTGGAACTAAAATGATATTTAACATTTGTTGGTGCTTATGAAATGTCAAGTGCTGTGCTACATGCTTTACTTACATTATCTCAAAACAAATGGGAGAAGTCCATCCAAAGACTACTGTAAGGCACGAGACAAGAGCAATTTACAATCAGTGTAATTATAAGCACATATAACCATGAGTAAGTCCACTGTGCGAAACAAGGAATGTTCCATGGTGTCATTCAAACCTTCAGCCGTAAGCACAGGTGTGTTCTTTGACCTTTCTTCTCAGACCTCCTCTTCCATGCGGACTCCAGACTGACCCAGGAAGCTAACTGATGGGCTCTGGCCCCATCAAGCTAGCCCTGGGGTCCTGGATCCTGCACCTGTTAATGGAGACTTCCCCCATCCCATCTCCTCGGGGTCTCAGGATGGCTATAGTTCATCATACTTCTCAAAGTAGGTTTGTGATGGTATTGGAGACTTTAAGAAAGAAGATTTTTGTGATGAATAGGAGCAGGAGATGATCTGTTAAAAAGTGTTATCCTGTTTTCTTTAGCACACGACACCTCAAAACACTTCGTGTGTAATCATGTGTGGCTAATCATGGAAAAGAGGGCATTATCTACAATGCCTCCCAAATTTATGGAAACATGCTTAAGTTTGTTTGAGCTTTGTCCTGGGTAGTTTCTGTTCTCTGGAAAGCACTTGGAAAATATGGCTTTACCTGTGCTGTGGCATTTCTTCTGTCTCCAACCAATGATCGATGTTCAGTTGACCATTTGATGGGAATATAGGAGAGGAAATTCTTGTAACAACTGGGTAAAGAGCCTTAGTTTGGGCAAATGGTCCTGCCAAGAACAATCAGAAGAGATATACTGATAGACAGATAGATAGATAGACAGATAGACAGAGAGATAGACATGGAGGATAGAGGATAGATGATAAAGAATTGACAGATGATAGAAGATAAATATGAGAGAGACTGATTGATGATAAAGACAGAGGATGGATAGATAGATAGATAGATAGATAGATAGATAGATAGATAGATAGACAGAGAGGTAGCTAGCTCCATATATAGCTATTTCTTTAAAAGGCAGTGGAAGGCCACTTAGGGGGTCATGATCCTCAGAGGGGAAACTTCAGAGAACAGAGTTGATCTATTATGAGCCACACTTTCCCTCAAGATAAGTGCAGATTCTTGATACAAAGCAAAATATAAGAATCTGGGAGGGGAGTGGGTGCTAGAACCACAAGGCAGGGAAGCTGTCAAAGCCTCTGGTGATCATACAGGGCTGTGGAGATAAAAGTAGGATCTCAAGGATGCCTAAGCAGAACCAAGATCCCAGAAGGAAGACATGGAGAGGTGAGTTCAATAGTCATGATTTTCCACTTGAAGCATTTGCCAAATTCTCAATCTGTGCAGAACAAAAAGCTAAGAAAGTAAATTGAAATGGACTGAAATACAGACCATGATATTTGTTCAAGCAAAAACAATAGATTTCTGGACCCACCAAGTAGAGAGACCCCATTAAGTATACAGGGTGTCATTTGGAAATTTTGGATAGCTACACCTTAAAATCAGAGATGAAAAAAGTGAGATAGACTATAAAAACTGTGAGTTGGGCTAGAAACAGCTGTTATTTTTTGGATGAAGATGACATGCTCCATCCCAACTGACAGTCAGAGAATAGTGAGCCATCTGATGTTTCACACACTACACCTGGCATTCACCAACAGCTACTAAGTGTACTGAAAATACAAGACCCAGAGAAAAAACAGCCTATAGATATAGGCAAACAAATGACTTGACCTAATTACTGGAGTTCTCAGATATGCAGGTTGGCCTAACTGACAAACATAGTGAAGAAAGTACTAATTTGTATCCAAACAACATAATCCCTAGAGTAATTATTAAAAGGACAGTAAAAGGGAGCACCTAGGTGGCTCAGTCAGTTAAGTCTCCAACTTGATTTTGGTGCAGGTAATAATATCATGGTTTGTGAGTTCAAGCCCTATGTTGGCTTCTGCACTAACAGTATGGAGCCTGCTTGGGATTCTCTCTCTCCTTCGCTCTCTGCCCCTCCCCCATTCCGTATCTCTCTCTCTCTCTCTCTCTCTCCCTCTCTCTCTCTCAAAATAAATAAACATTAAAAAAAGAAAAAGGACAATAAAATGATATATAACCAACAAGCAATAAAATGGAAGGATAAATAAAAATATTTTTAAAAATTGAAAATATTTTAATTGAATTATGATAAAAATGTAATATATCAAAATGTGCAGATTTCTGAGCTGTTAAATTTGTGCTTAGAAGAAAATGTAGGGGAACCTGGGTGGCTCAGTTGGTTAAGCGTCCAACTTTGACTCTGGTCATGATCTCATGGTTTGTGAGTTTGAGCCTCACATTGGGGTTTATGTCAAATAATTTAAAATTTTAGCTAAAATGAACAAATTCCTAGAAAGAAGTATACAAGAAGAAATAAAAACTTGAATTGTCTTATATTGATTTTAAAAATTGAGTCTGTAATTTCAAATCCTCCCATCAAGAAATCTCCAGGCCTAGTATCAACATTAACAAATATTTAGAGAACGAATACTAAGACAAAGATGTAATTCAGAGATGTGTGTACAGCAAGGGCGAAATTGCCCAGCTGATTATTATAAAGACAGGATAATTTTGATACCAAAACCACATTAAGACATTCAAAGAGAGAAAACTTATGAGAGAATCTCTCTTATGAACATAAATGCAAAAATTATAAAAATTAGCAAAGCAAATCTCATGGCCCATTAAAATAACACATCATATTCAAGTTCAGGAATGTAAGGATAATTTAACATTAAAAAATGTATTGTACCACATTAATAGGAGAAAATAAGTAATTATTTTAATAAAAGGGAACCAAAAAGGTATTTAATAAAATTCTACACCCAATGGTGATAAAAATTCTTAGGAAACAAGAAATATAATATCTTAAAATTTTTATTTATTTATTTATTTATCTTAAGACAGTGTGAGAGAGCAGAGGAAGGGCAGAGAGAGAAAGAGAGAGGGATAGAAAGAGAGAGGGAGAGAGAATCCCAAGCAGGCTCCTCACTTTCCAGTGCAGAACTCGGCATGAGGCTCAAACCCACAAACTATGAGATCATGACCTGAGCTGAAATCCAGAGTTGGTCACTTAACCAACTGAGCCACCCAGGAGCCCCTATATCTACAAAACTCTTACCAGAAAAATCATGCTTCGTGGTCCAATATTAGAATCTCCCTAGGGGACTGGAGATGGGACAAGATTGCCACAACCTACCACTTGTACTCAACCTTTGACTGGAGGTCCTAGCCAAGGCAAAACGACAAGAAAAAAATATGAAGTTTAAGGACTGGAGATAAGGACATAAAATGGTCAATACTCGTTACTAAGGGGTGCCTGGATGGCTCAGTCAGTCAAGTGTCCGACTTTGGCTCAGATCATGACCTTGCAGTTCATGAATTCAAGTCCTGCATTGGGCTCTGCCCTGACAGTGGGGAGCCTGCTTGGAATTCTCTCTCTCTGCCTCTCTTTCTACCCCTACCTGGCTCATGCGCTCGCTCGCTTGCTCTCTCTCTCTCTCTCAAAAATAAATAAATAAATAAATAAACATTAAAAAATACTCATTACTTATACCTGTATTGTATATGTTGACAATGTTACACAGAATGTGTACATATACATGTGCAATGTATATGTAGAAAATCTAGCAGAATATACAGATAAACTCAGAATATAAAAAGAATGTAGCAAGGTTACTGAATACAGACAAATATATAAAAGTCAATTATATATTATATAGATAATACATATATGTGTGTATATATATGTGCAACAGCAAATAGGAAATACATAAATTTTAAAATACCAAATACAATAAAACATATCCAGAAATAAATATCCAAGACTAAATCAGTAAGAGATGTATAAGAACACTAAATTGAAAACAACACAATAATATGAAGAGAAATTTAAGAAGACTTCTTCCCAAAATGGTCCATAGATTGAGACAAGATAATTACTAAAATGTACGAAAATGCCAAGAAGTAAAAATAGCCATGTTGATCTTAAAGAAGAAAAGCAAATTTAGAGGACCTATAATTTCAGATATATAGGTCCTCAGAATACTGAATTCAGAAACAGACCCACATATATATTCTTATTTGATACACTACTGAAGTGGGGAAGAGTGTGAGTTTTCAATAAATGGAGTTGAGACAACCACATAGCCATATGTTTTAAAAAATGATTTTTAACCTCCATCTTATGCTAGACCTAAAAACCAATCCCAGATGCAGCATAGAGATTTAGGTGTGAATAGAAAGTGCTTTTGGAAGGAAATACTGGAGAATATTTTGGGTCAAGCAGGTATTTGTTAAACACGGTATAAAGAGCATAGATCATAAAGGAATAATTGAGAAAGTGAACTTCTTAATGTTTATTCACTTTTGAGAGAGAGAGAGTAGGAAGGGTGGGTAGAGAGAGAGGGAGACACAGAATCTGAAGCAGGTTCCAGGCTCCGAGCTGTCAGCACAGAGCCCAACATGGAGCTTGAACCCACGAACCATAAGCTCATGACCTGAGCCCAAGTTGGACACTTACCTGACTGAGCCACCCAGGCGCCTAAAGTGAACTATTTTAAAGCTAAGACTTCCTGTTCATCAAAAGGCACCATCAGGAGACCAAAAAGGCAAGTCACAGAATAGGAGATACGTGAAATACAGAACAGGTGAAAGAGTCACATCTGTAATACATGAACCCCTACCAATCAATAAGAGAAAACAATCCAGTAGAAAAACAATGGGTTAAAAAACACAAAAGTCCTTCACCAAGAGGATATCCACATGGCCAAAGAAGCATATGAAAAAGATCAATCTTGTGAGTCATCAGAGAAGTGAAGATAAACACAGGATGTCCACTGGAATGCGGAAAATGAAAGAGTCTCACGACACCAGTGCTAGGGTCTGGAGTCACGTGAGCTCTCAGGCCTCAGGTGAGGGATAAAGAGGACATCACTCTGGAAAACCGACATATTCAGTGTAAGTGCTGGATACATGCATATACTATGACACAAACTACGTGCTTACGTTTAGCAAAAGGTATGTACAAAAATGTGTTTCCGCTTTATTTGTAATAGCCCCGAACGAAACAACCTAAATGTCCATCAACAGTAAGACAGTCAAATAAATTCCAGTACATTCCTTCTGTAAAACACTATAACACAGTGACAATGAACAAACCACGCAAAGAATATGGATGAATCTCAGAAATACAATGTTGAGCACAAAAAGAGTACAAGAACCACAGAAGAGACAAGACGGAATCTATTCTCTGATTCCATTTACATGAAGTTCAAGTAGGCAAAGTGGACCTTTGGGAGCTGACACCCGGGAGGGTGTGAGGGGGCATCCGGGACACTAGTCATATGTCACCTCTTGACCTGATTCTGGTTATGTAAGGGTGCTTAATCTGAAAATTCCCCTCGGTTTATACTTAAAAATGCATTAAACACCTTTTAGAACCGCCCGAGTCCACCCGAGTCCGGGGTGTGGCCCGCACCCCGTGCCGGCCAGCATGTGGGGCGGCAGGAACGCTCCTGCATCGCTGGTGGGAATGCAAAATACAGCAGCCGCTTGGGAAGCCAGCGTGGTGGTTTCATAACAAAACTAAACACGCTCTTACATACAATCCAGCAATCACACTCCGTGGTGTTTAACCAAAGTAAACTATGTCCACACTAATACCTGCTCACAGATGTTTACAGCAGCATTTTCATCGTTGCCAAAACCTGGGAACTGCCAAGGTGTCTTCAGAAGGTGATGGATAAATAAACCGTGGTCCCTCCAGACAATTGAGTATCAGTCAGCACTGGAAAGAAATGAGCTATCAAGTCATGAAAAGACATGGTGGGAGCTGAAATGCACATTGCTAAGGAAAAGAAACCAATCTGAAAATGCTACACACCGTACATCCAACTATATAACATTCCGGAAAAAGCAAAACTATGGAATCAGTGGAAGGATCAGTAGTGGGTAAGAGATGGTAGTGGCAGGGAGAGGTGCCTGGGTGGCTCGGTATCTTATGTGTCCAACTCTTGATTGCAGCTCAGGTCATGATCTCAGGGTTCGTGGGTTCAAGCCCCGCATCAGGCTCTGTGCTGACAGTGTGGAGACTGCTTGGGATTCTCTCTCTCTCCTTCTCTCTCTGCCCTTCCTCCATTTGCACTCCCTCTATCTCAAAATAAATGGGTAAACTTAAAATAAACAGACTTGGTTGGGGGAAGGCTAAATAGGCAAAGCAGAAAGCATTTTTCGGACAGTGAAACTATTATATTATGCTAGTGGATATAGGTTATTACTCATTGGTCCAAATCCATAGAATATACAACAGCAAGAGTGAGCAGTAAAGTATGGACTTTGGTTGACAATGTGTTCATGTAGGTTCATCAATTGTAATAAAGTGTAACCTCTGGGAGGGGATTTTGGTGGGGGGGGAAGGCTATGGGGTGTGGAGTCATGAGACACTTGGGAAATCTCTGTTACTTTCTGCTCAATTTTGATGTTAAGCGTGGTCTAAAAAATGAAGTATATTTAAAATTGTTTAATCCATTAAAACAAAAATAATGCCATGCTTGTTTCTTAAATATATACTTAAGTATTTTATTTATTTTTTTGTTTTTTGAGAGAGAGGGGGCGGGGGAGGGCCAGAGGGAGTAAGAATCTTAAACAGCCTCCACACTCAGCACAGAGCCTGACACCAGGCGCACGATCCCAGGACCCTGGAATCATGACCTGAGCTGAAATCAAGAAGTGGGAGATTAGCCAACTGAGCCACCCAGGGGCCCCCACCTTCTTAAAGTATTTTAAATAGAAAAACGTGTGTGTTTTACTTTCACAGAAAAGGCTGTGATCTTGTTCCCAAAGATCCCACCCCAGAGACAACCGCCGGTAAGAGTGGCTTTACATCCCTCTGTGGAGCCTCTACACTGCCAGGCACGCCCACCCCCCCAGGGTTACATCACAGGACTCAGTCCTCATTCCTCTGGACTCCTGTTGGCTCATCTTTACGTTGCCAGTGTCGGGGCAGATTGGGATTAGATTGCAAGGCCTCTGGCAGCTCTGAAATTCTACAGTTCTCTTCCTCTCCTGTATTAATTCTGCAAACGTGGCGGCGAGTCCGACCGCCCAGTACTCGGCACTATGCTAGGGATGAATGTGTGAATGAATGAATGAATGAATGAATGAATGAATGGGACCTGAGGCCCAGGCATGCCCTCCAGGAGCCTCTGGGGAGGAGCCCCGGGTCTGGGGAGGAGCCTGCCCTTCGGGAGCAGAGGAGAAACCCAGCGTGATCCGTGCGGTGCAGCGACAGCAGGACGCGGAGGGCACTGGGCGGTGGGGAGGCCCACCGGTCCTGGGGCAGGAGTGGGTGGGCGCTCGGAGGGTGTGTCCTGTGGGTGGCTTCTCAAGGTCAGCAGATACTCTGCTGCCCTGGGTGCCGGTGCAGGCGAGCGGGGAGAGCGGTGTGGGAAGGGCCTCTTGCCCTGTGTTTGTGATGCTGACATCCATTCCTTGAACCTGCTTCTGGCAGAGAAGGCATAACGTTGCCCTCACTGCTTGCAGAGGACCCGGGGTGAATCCCCGACGCTGGAATTCAGGCGCTGAGAGTATCTGGGAAGGGGGCTGACGCCACCCTCACCTCCCGCCGCGCGCCTGCCACCTAACCCGCCTACGGCCCAGGACGACTGGGGCCGAGACCAAATCTCGCGTGGCTTCAGGCTCTGGCCGCGCTGTTGGCGCCCCGCCCACAGCAGGTGCACCTGCGCCTCTGTGCCCTGGACTCTGTTTGTCTGGGATGCTGACTTTTGCAGAAGCACGAGGCACGTCTCAACGTCTTGGTCACTGATAGGACTGAAGTCACAAGCCCTTGGCCCGCTAAACGGCAAGTGAAAGGGCTGCCCGAGATGTAAGCCAACTCCACGGGAGAAGTGGAGGGGTGGTCCCAATTCCCCTCCCGTTTCCTTCCTTTCTCCCCGAAGAGCCCCCCTTCAAGGTGTGAGTAGCCCATCCACCTGACGTTGGCACTTGGGACAGAAGGGAAGTGAGGAAAGGAAGGGGCTTTGGATTCCCTAAAGCCCATTCGGATGGACAAATTTTGCTCATTTCCCCAATGAACATAAGGCTTTGCCAAAAAAAAAAAATGTTTAAAAAAAAGGAAAGAAGAAAAAAAATGTAAAAGCTGTGCTATCGATTTGGCCAAAACGTCCAGGAGAAGCAGCAGCATCCCGCTGCAGGAGCACCTGCCCCCCCCCACCTTCTACGCCCACCGCCCCCTGGCACATCCTGAGAAGGGGCACAGCGTGCCACCGCCCGAAGGAACAGAAGCGCAACTAGCAAAATCATCTGTCGGCGAGGAGGTGTTTTTATCAAAATGTGATTGTTGTGGTACTAATCGATGGTAATTATCCTCACACCCGCAAAGCCCAGCTCTGGGCCTCGGAGGGTGGGGGGCGCTGCCTTTTTGCAGGACCTACTTTGCTGCACAGGCCAGGCCGAGCGCCCAGCGTGCGCTCCCCTGCACGGACCTCCCCGAGAGGGGGGCTGAAGTGCTTGCGGCAATATTTGAAAAACAAGCCAGACACATCTCAGACTCAGGAGATATGCCTGAAACTAGCAAAAAAAAATTGATTTCCCCCCCATATTCGCTGCCAGATATTGCTACACTGCAGGGCTATATGCAGATAGAGGACACCTCGCCGCTTATCACGCCGGTGATAGATCCCACACTGTCTTTAAAGGAATAAATCATTAATTTAAATTGTGCAGGTTTCTTCCATTTATAGCATAGCTGTTAGCTTTTTAACCATTTTCTCCCATCTGGGAAGAAACTGACTGACTCGTGGGCGTGCGGGCCCAGGAATTCAAGCTGTGTCTTTTTTTTTTAATTTTTAAGGCCATTGTTGATGAGTCATCGAAGTCTTGCTGTTCACCTTGTCGGTTTAAAGAAAGCTCTTATTTTGAAAATTGATATTGTAAAATTAGTGTGTGCCTGGGGGAAACTCCAGCCATTCTAGAAACGGGAAAGTGTGTACAGCCCTGTTGGATGTAAGCCATTCATGCACCCGGCTGACCGCTCACCAAGGGTCATTTATTCCCACGAAAAGCATGGGCAGGGCCTGGCCAGATACTAGGGGTCCCCCGGTGCGGGAGGAGCCAGGGCCCTGTCCTCCTGGGCAGGCGATCTTGTGACGCTCGGCTCAGCATGGCGGTCCCCATCTGAGCTGCTGCAGGTGCGATGCGCAGTGGCCCCCAGGGGGCCCGCAGAGGGGAGGCCCGCATCCAGGGGGATGGTGGAGAGACTGCAGGGAGGAGGAGGCTGTAGCACCTGCCGGGCGGCTCACCTGGGCCCAGGTACAGGGAGTGGCCTGCGTCCTCAGGGCCAGCCTGACACTCCTGGACTTCTGGGAGCCCCGATTTCAGACATCCTTTCCCCGAGGTCAAACAGCCTGTCCGACTAAGCCTTCCCATAGCACAGGAGAGATGCCGGCGGTGTTAGCTGGGGAAGGCCAGGCTCGCAGGAAGTGGGTTTCAGTTCCCCACGCTCCTCCAAGGTGATCGGAGCTAATCCCGTGGGCCGTGGACATCCATCCACCATCTTTGGTCAGGAGAGCCGCAGCCATTTCCTGAGGCTATTGTAACAAATTGCCATAAACGGAGTAGCTGAAATAAGACAGATTTATTGTTTTATACCTCCAGAGGTCAGAGGTCCCAAACTGGCTTGTGCAGTCGTGTTTCTCCTGGAGGCTCTAGCGGAGAATCCGTTTCCTTGCCTTTTTCAGCTTCTAGAGGCTTCCAGCTTTTGCTGGTCTGTGGCTCCATCCCTCATGTTCTCTCTTCCTGATTGTTGCTCCCGTGGTCATGTCTGCTCTTTCTGATCTCCTGCCCCCTTTGAAGGACACTTGTGATCACACCAGACTTCCAGAGTTCTCTCTCCATCTCCAGATCCTATCCATGACCTTAAAGTCCTCTTTGCGCCTCAGGTAACATATTCACGGGTGCCAGGCATTCAGACGTGGCATCTCTGGGGACACCGTATTCTGTACATCACAAGAATGATCTAGTAAATGGCTAACAACAGTCATAATAGAGTGCTGGGGGCTCAATTTTGTGTAGATACTTCCTCGAGATTCTATCAAACCGCTGATCCAAGAGGACGTTTCTCCCATTTTATGGAAAGGCAGACTGAGTCAGAGGTGAGGGACTCGTTCAAGGCCTCCCACCTAACAGGACCTGCGCCGGTGCCCAGGCATCCCGAAGAGCCTGCAGGGGTGCGGCGGGCTCAGCTGTGGTCGGCGCGGCTGCTCGTGGCTCAGCCTGGAACGGGGTCTCCCCCCGCTTTGAGAACGTCTGTGTTCAAGCTCAGGGTTCACTACACCTGCACTTGATGCCGGTTTTGTGCCGGGCTCTGTGCTAACGCCAGAGACGGACAGCGCTGGGCCCGGGGCCCACGGGGTCCCGCAGCCCGGCTGGTGCGGGAGACAGACGGGCCCCAAGGAGACGGCGTTTACCTCTGTCTGGAAAGGTTAGGGAGGATTCCCAGAGGGGGAGACATTTGAAGGTGAAGACTGAGGAGGAGTTTATCGAGCGCACGACGCTTGGGGCACTGTGGGAGGAAAACGCCTTCAGGCGGAGGCAATTTCCTCAGCAAGAAATGTGTGGGTGAGAGACAGAGACACAGACTGAGACAGACAGACTGAGGGGGAGACAGAGAGACAGAGGCAAACAGGGACAGACTGACAGAGGCATACGGAGACAGAAACAGACAGACGGACAGAGAGACACACAGAGCTATACAGAGACGGAGAGATAGAAATGGAGAGAGAGACAGAGACATGGAGGGTGAAAGAGACACACATGGAGACAGATTAAGAGAGACATATACACAGAGATAGACAGAGACAGAGAGAGTGAGAGAGACATGCCCAGAGACAGAGTCACAGAGAGACACAGAGAGAGAGAGAGTGCACACGTGCTCAGGAGGGAAGGGAAAGCGCATGCCCAGAGACGGAAGAAAGCAAAGACAGGGCCAGGATGGGGACGGGAAAGAGGGAGAGAGTCTGGACCCCGGGGAGCCTCCCGCTCAGGGGGCAGCTGCCGTCTAGGAAGCCGGGGTTCGCTGCACTGAGACCTGGGAAACAGAGCGCAAGCAGGTGAGCAAGTCCATGGGAGCAAACGGGGGCGACAAGTGACAGGCCCGGTTTGAGTCCCGCTGCCGCCGCTAACCAGCCCCCCCGCCCCCGCGCCTCGCCCTCCCCACCTGTGACGAGGGTGCGCAGACAGGCGTGAGGTCCCCGCGCCCCCCCCCTCCCCGTGGCCTGGCTTTACCTGCCTCCGAGCTGTCCGGGACGCAGGTGTGCCTGGGGGGCGGGGTGGCCGGCCCTTGGGATGGCCCCAGGAGCAGAAGTGACTCTTGCACACCAGAACCAGTGACATGGGACTCAGGTAGAGGCCAGATTCCCGGGGTCGCCGAACCCAGAGACACCCCCTCACTGCCGTGCCACCAAGCCCCGAGGGCTGGCAACAGAGGCTGGCGACTGGGAACAGGTGTGTCTTCTCCAGATCGGGCAGCGGGCTGCTCCCCAGGCAGGCTCCTCCCCACCCCCCCAACCCGCTCCCGTCTCAAAAAGATGATTGCATAATCCAGGCGGAGGAAAGCTACGCGCACAGGGTGCTCAGTGCGGAAGCGGTTACAACCGTGGACACCCGGAGACCCCTGCGTGCCCGTCCACCGAGGGGCCGCTCGCCCCACGATGCCACCTGTATGCGCTGCATTTAAGAGCACGGAAAAAACACGTGTGGAAATGTTAATGGCCGGGAAAGATGCTCACAACAAAATGTTAGGGCAGAAACCCATTGCCTGGTGTTTAATCCATGAGTATTAGTTAACCATTCAAAACTAAATTCAGAAAACAATTTTAAGACGCGAGAAGGTCTGATAACCACATGTGTGTATTTACGATGACATGTGCGCGTGTGAGTGTGGGGGGTGGGGGCGTGTGCGTGAGAGAAAACCCCTAAGAATGGGAACAGGTGACTCTCTGAGAGGGAGCATTTTGGAGGATGACTATTTTCTTGTTCATATTTTTTCTGTACTTCTAAATGTTGTGATAAGCATGGATTCATTATTTAATCTGGAAAAAAAAAGACGAAAGAAACCACTAACGAACAGGGATTTTCGCGTCGTGGGACGGGACGGTGAGTCCCAGGTCCCAGGGCGGCTCCCTCGGTGTCCCACAGACCTGCTGCCGTGTGGCCTCCTGGTCACTCCTGCAGGTGAGCTGGAGACAAAGGCAGGTTGTGCCCGTCCGCCCAGCGTTGGCAAGTCCTAGGGACGGCACTCACCCGGCACAGAGATGCATGTTGGACGGCATCAAAGGCACCTTGGAGTTACTGTGACTGCAGCCATGGTGCTGGGCTCGGGGACAGAGGCGAGGCTGTCCTAGCCAGAGCTGCTGGCAGGGAGGCAGCGGCACGGGAAGCTTAAACACACACGCTCCAGCCGCTGGTCTCCCCGGGGGTCCTGTTCCGGGAGACAGCTCCCTGAGAAAGTCGTGGTGGATTGCTGATTCTCTGGAGGCAGAGGAGGGGAAAGATAAGCAGGTGTGTCTGGGGCTCGCTCCTGCCCCCTGCCCCCCGCCCCCCGCCCGGACACCTCGCGTCGGTGTCCACGGCGTCCCAACACTGCTCCCCAGACTCCTGGGTGCCAGCAGGATGCTCTCACCTTGAAGGTACAGTTGCACAGTGCGCATACTGTGTTCCGCCTGGAAATTCTGCGTCTGTTTTACAGTGATTCCAACAGAGACCTCAGAGAAATACTGCCTTCCGTGAAGAAGTCTCAGTAAATACACTCCTCAAAATTTTCATTCTTAATATATCAGTAGCTTTTCAGTTCATCACAGTGTTATTAGTGAGTCTTCATAAAAGTGCTATGCATCTTTATTAAAAATGGAAGTTCACATCATTTTATGTTCCCATAAAAATGGGTGGTGGTAGCTTTGATTAATTTCTTCACATACAGTGAACTTTACAGCAAATTGGACAGTGTAATTCAATTCCTATTTCTGCAGATTTTTTTGTTGGTAGAAAATTGATATCATTCATATGTAATCATATTGCCTTTGCAAGAGATATTTAAGAAATAATATCCTGAGGTAATGATCGTGTGGCTTAATTATTAATGCCACGCTTCCACACATGGATGTGTGCCTTCCCTTCCCCAAGCTTGACTTCGATCAGAAAATATTTCTCCAATCTAAATTCAGTGGTGTGCCGCCAGTGTGCACACGCGTGTGCATGTGTGTGTGAGAAAGAATTCGCTTTCAAAGGTGTTTCATTCCTGAACAGCTCGAGCGTCCCTTCTAAAGTAACCGCCGGCTGCCAGCGGTTTAGCGGCATGACTGTGACAGCCCAGGCCCGAGGGGGATTTGGAAGGTGAGCGTTCAGATCCGAGGCCCCCCGTCCCCTCCCCCGCCACCCCACCCCCACCAGGCAAACCTGCTGCGTCCCTCTTGAATTCAGTGATGGCCAACCAACCAAATAGGAGATTTCTGACTTTGGATGCCGCGTTCATGAAGAATCTCTGGAGAGAGTGACAGAGACAAAGAGAGCAAGAGAGGGAGGGAGAGGCAGAGAGAAAGAGAGCCCCGGCCTGGGGGCCCCGGTGGGCAGCGTGCAGGGGCCGTCAGCGGCCCGGCTGGCCGTGGGCCTGTGGGTCCATCCCGACAGACACACGGGCGCACGGGGACTCGGTCCCACAGAGGCAGGCGTGCGTCGGCTCGCCAGCGAGACGCACGAGTGAAGGGCGGCTTCGACGGGTGGGCAGGCCGGCCACGAGACCGCGGGCCTGCGTTCGGGTTCGACCCTCCAGCCCAGGGCGGGGACCAGAGGCCTCGGCCCGGCGGAGCCCCAGGAAGAGAGAAAAGTACGTTTTGCCTGAGGAGGAGGGTTGGGGCCCGAACCTGGGGGGCTGTGCTCTCACCCACGTTCCTCACTCAAAGACTCAACGTGAAGGATGGTGTGCTGCTCACCTTCATACGTGTGCCTGTGCACACTCACACGCCACACACACGGGGCACACCCACCCCCACACAAACCACACCTGCTGTCTTCTGACATGCGCCCCTATTCACACCACACACACTACACATACATGCACATCCATACACACACAGCCACATACCCCCATGCACCCCCACATGCATGTATATACACATTCACACACATGCAAACATGTACACATGCATGCATACGTGTATATGCACACTGATACCCCCCACGTACCCAGGCACCCCACGTGCATGTACATACACATTCACACAAACATACAATCACACACACGTAAGTATATACATACAGGTATACACACCTAAAGCGTATATTTACACACGCACAGATATACACACTCACACATACATGTATACATATCCACATATGTGCATATACACATTCACCCATGCAAACATGTACGCAATGCACATCCATGTATATATGCACTCATACACACATATGCACACACATCCACATGCATGTATATATTCTCACACAGTCACACACATGTGTACACTTTCATGACACAAAGGTACACCCCCATATACATGCATGCACACATTCACATACATGTATACATATGCACACATACACACAGAAATACACTCACACGTTTATACATATATACACACACATACATACTCATAAACTCAGACACGCATGTACATACATAGTGTCACACACACGCATGCACACACTCACATCCATGTATGCCCACACACATGCACACACTCACACGCCCGGGTGCATCTAGGACGCCCCTCCCTGGGTTTCTCTGCCCCGTCCTGTGCAGGAGGGCGTCCAGTCACACCTCCAGGATGCAGGCCCGAAGGAGACCCCCGCACTCTCTGAAGCCGGGCCCTCCCGCTCCTGGCCTCAGGCTGCTGCCTGATGTAGTGTCTGTGCAGGTTCTGGAAACCTCCTCCTAGCATGAGGGGTGCGGCAAAGCTCTCATCCTGCTGACGTGCCCAGAAACACTGTGATGCTGGGCTTGTCCCCTTGAGGGGCGCCCACATTCCAGAAGTGTGTGTAGACCCCAAAGACAAACTGACCTCCGCTGTGTCTGTGCAGTCAGTGCCCTGCCCCATACCTCCACTGCGGAGGGCCTTCCCGTGTGGGACCCCTGTGCCCCCCACCCATGGTGGGACCCCTGTGACCCCCATCCCCACGGTGGGATCCCTGTGCCTCCCATCCCCATGGTGGGACCTCTGTGTCCCCCATCCCCACCGTGGGACCCCTGTGCCCCCTGCCCATGGTGGGTCCCTGTGCCCCCCACCCCACC
>NC_043713.1:3515217-3554565 GCF_006229205.1 Suricata suricatta
TGGAGTCCCAGACGACCGTGAGCTCAGCTACATGGACACGGGCTCCCGCAGGGAAGCCCGGCTCCTTGCCAGGGCCCTGCACGAAGAGTTCATGGACAGTCGTCCAGCCTGTGCTCGGAGCCCCAAGGTGACGATGGGGAGGGAAATGATGACCCGCCCCCCAGGAGTTGCTCTCGAAGCTTACTATGCGCAGGTGCTGAGCTGTTTGCGGTGTTCGTGGGGAGTCACACTGAGCCATTGAGGGAGATCCGCCTGGGGTGTTTCCAGGTAAAGGGCAGCCTGTGAAGGAAAGGAAGAGGCAGGAGCGAGTCAGCCTCACGCCCAGAGGGACGGTGTTTCAGGTGGAAGCGAGCGGCCACCGTGGACAAGGCGCTGGGCACCAGGGAGCGACTGGGTCACCTCGCCAGCTCACCAGGGGAACGTCCAGGGGGAGGTGGGCTTTGCAGACTGCAGGGGCATGACAAGGGAAGGCAGGCGCCTGGCACATCCAGGAGCACGCATCCCTACGAGGGAGCGAGCCCAGGCGCTGGCACTGAGCGTGCCCGCCTCCTGGGGACCCTGCGCGGGACGCCGCTGTTCTCGCTCCCAGCGGACTCTCCCCTGAGGCCAGACCACTGCTAAGTGGCAGCGTTGGGGGTCTGCCCCAAACAGCAGACTCTTCTAGAGAAAATGAACCTTTCTAGGAGCAATACACTTTTGAGAAATTCACCTCTCAAGGGGCGCCTGGGGTGGCTCAGTCGGTTCAGCGTCCAACCTCAACTCACGTCATGCTCTCATGGTTTGTAGGTTTGAGCCCCACATCAGGCTCTGTGCTGACAGCTCAGAGCCTAGACCTTGCTTCAGATTCTGTTTTTCCCTCTCTCTGCCCCTCCCCTGCTTACTTGCTCACTCTCACTCTCTCTCTCAGAAATAAACATTAAAAAATTTTTAAAAAGACATTCACGTGCCAGTATCTTTAGGTAGGCTGCAAGATGTCTAAACTGTGAACACGTGCACCCCCCTCCCTGTCTGAGAACAAACTGCCTCCCCGTGATGTCAGAACTAAGAAAGGGACCTGTGTTCCATGTGGCCTGCCCAGGGCAGGACCGGTTCCTCGGGCCCCTGTCCCTCTGAGGAACTCGTGTGAGGTGGCACTGCCCATGTGGACAGGACACAGGTGCCCACATGGGGACACAGCTACGCAGGTGCCCAAGGAGTTGCCCCCATGGCCTCACAGCAGATAAAATAAAAAGCCCAGGAGCAGCACGCACAGTGTTTCCGAAGGCGCTCTGGGGGTCCAGCTGTAAATTGGCTGTAAACACTTGCCAAGTGCAAGGGGAGTGGTGTCCAGGTTGGGTTTTGTGTTTATCGCTTCTACGCTGGAAATAGAATTGAATTCTTCACAGCAGAAAAACAAAGACAGCTCTGAGTTATACTGTAATTCACTGCGGGAGATTTATGAATATTATTTTCCTGTAAAATCCGGCATTTTTCTCTTTACTACTTGCCACCCATACGTGGCATACAGCAGTGTGCCTAAGCAGGATGTGTCTCTTGGCCGGCACAGGCGGGCAGACGCCCGGCCACCACACCTCCGTGTGTCACGTGTCCGTTCAGATCCCCGAATCCACACTCGGTTAAGTGGCCACTTCTCATTTAAGGGTCCAGTAAAACTGCTCTTACTGGGGCTGCGAGGTGCCTCATTTCGAGAAGCGCATTAAACAGTTTTATAGATGCGGCTGGGGAATGCTTGTATGCTTGTGTTTACAAAAGTGAACGAGTTCATTAGCGGTGGGACCCAGGGTAGAAACATACTTGGGAGCCCTAGACACTACTTCGAAAGCTTGTACTTGGACTTGAATTTCAAAGTTTCTACTTCATTAAAAAATAAAATAAAATCGGCGTAATATGCCAGTCACATGCGGACTGAAACCTTTGGATGAGAAAGGAAGGCAGGAACACGAAGAAACACACAGGGGACAGCCTGCCTCAGGGCTGGGATGCATTTGTGGCCAAGCGGATGGGGGGCTCTGGCTGGCGGGCGAGATTGGGGACCGTCGTCTCTCCCCAGAGCCCCTCCGTGAGCACGAGGTGACCAGGTGGGATGCGCTGAAGGTGACGTGAACTCCTGACTCTTCCTATATGACCCGGGGAGACAGGTGTGGGTCCCAAGTAGGCCATCTTCTCAGTGTTCCGCTCGGGGCGGGGGTGGCCCCACATCCACTCCAGGGAGGACGCCCAGGTCCCCTCTGAGTGCTCACCACATCGACGCTGCCGGCCAACCCAGCACATTTTTAAAGTGCATTTTTTGAAAAATAAAATCTCGGATTTGCTGTAAATTCAGGCCAGGGAGGATCTAGCAGATGGGCAATGTTTAAGTTACAAACCGAAGGGAAGCTTTTACATTTAAAAAAAAAAAAAACCCTCTTAAACTGCAGCTCTTAAAATAAAGAAAGATTTTCTGTTTTCCATAGTGACTCACTAAACCTTTATTTAGACAGTTGGTAAAAACACCACATCACATATTTCACATGTTGTTTTTTTTTTCACTGCTGCAGCTTAAAACAGAACCGTGTTTTTTCTTCTAGAGGGAAGCAGAAATCTACAGTAAGGCATTTGCCTCTTTTTTTTTTTTTAATGAACCCTAAATGCATTTTGGAACGGCAGTATTCCCGGTCGGAGCCGCGCACAGCACCCTCTGGTGCACGTGTGAAGGAGAAGGATTAGGGCTGTTAACGGGGCTTTGTTCCGCGCTGTTCAACATTTCTCAGAGATGAATTTTAATGCTCATTCAAACATACGACAAAAACATAATGATTTGAAATCCATCATCTTACCGTTCCAGCACTTTTGCTCGCTGTGGCTCTTGCGAGGTTGCAGGTTGTCTGAGGCTGACCCCCGAGGCCCGAGGCCGAGCAGGTGGAATCCAGGTGATGGCGTGGCCGTGTGGGCTAAGTGGACGTGGGTCCCCCCCCCAAACCCTGCTTGGAGGTCAGGTCCTTCCGGGGCTGGACAAGGGCCCCGGGGAGCGGGGCCTGGTGGGGCCGCCCCTGAACTGGGAGAGGACAGCCCCCTCAGGGGGTATGCAGGGCGCTGGGCCTTGGGTCTGGGGCCCCGGGTGTGCGGGGATGCTCAGGGTACCTCCTCAGTCACCACCACACCATCATGTCAATCCACAGTGATTTCCAGTTCCCGGTGAGGAAGACGAGGCTGGGGTCCCAGAGCATGCCTGTGGAGAGGCCACACACACTGCACACACGTACACACACGCAGGTGCACACACCCCCATGTACGCGTCCAACATGCACGGAGCACACACACTCGTGTGTCTGGTGCGTGAGCAGACCCCAGCTTCCCTCCCGGCCCTCTCCGGCACCATCCTTTCTCACGTCCAGGGGCAACCCCAAGTCCCTAAACAGGTCTCCGGACACGACTGTGGGCGTGAGTGCAGGGCCCTTCCCTTTCTGCCACGTGGCGCTCACCATGTGTAACCACATGGGTCACAAAGCACTTCTGGTCCCCACACCCAAGCCTTGTCTCGGGTCTGGACATGCGCGAGGTCTGGCGGCCTCTGGGCACCATGGCAAGCGCACCCTTGGCCAGGCCCTGCTCCGCCGTGGGGGCACACGTATCCGGGGCTCCCCACTTCTCACACAACCCACCCTTCGGTCTCACATTAACTAATATGACTTGTTACCGGCCCCTCTCAGAGCCAGGCTTCCTGTATCGCTAGGAAGGATCGAAGTTGGGCCCCCAGGACAGGTTCCCGTTAAGGCCTTTCAATGACTCCTCTCATTGGGTAGGTCATCTCTTACTTTCCTTTGGTCAGAAAACTGTATTTTTGTGCAAATACAGTAGTCCTGTGAAGTAGGAAATTTACCCTTTTTCCTCACTCAAGGACTCTCTAGAGGGTTTTAGTAACTACAGAAGAAGATGCTACAGACCTTGCAGAGCCTGGTGTTATGGCATCTGTCGTGCGGCGGGGAAACCCCGGGGCCTCCCGTGGCCGGAGGCAGAGGGTAAGAGCCACGAGAAGCTGCCGGAGCCACCCTCACCGGCAGCAAGGCTTCCATCTCCTTCTGGAACGCCAGCTTGTCTCCCCCGGGGGCCTGAGCACCTCCATCTCCAGGATTCCGTTTAATCGAATCCCACGTTTCTGAGGCAGAAGGCCCCTCGGGTGCTCCCCACCCCGTGCCCTCGCAGCCTGTGACCCTCCTCAGTCCCGCCCCCAAGGGCCCACCACAGCCGGTCTTCCCTCAAGATGGCGGAGGCTGCACAGAACCCCCTTGTGATGATGTCATGCAGACACATGCCATTTTTATATTGTTGCAAGCTGAGCAATGACAGCCTGTGACATCCCCGGGGGTCAGGTGGACTTCAAGGAAGAGTCTCGGTCTAGAATTTTACGTCTCTATCCAGCCTTGGGTCTGAGGGTAGCTGTGCCCTGGTCCCCCCTCGAGCCCAGAGGTGCTGCTGGAAGAGCCAGGTCTCCAGAGGCCTGCGGGACGCCCCTCCCCCATCAAGGTCCGTGCAGCACGTCACCTCCACCGAGTCAGAAGCTCCTGGTCTTACCGGGCTCGACAGCAGGAAGCCCTGAGGTTGGGTGTCAGGGAGAGAAGCGCTATTCCAGGGGAGGAGGGAAAGATGGGCTCCTCCCCTCCGCAAGGGTCACAGACTGACTGCCTTGTACAGGCCGTGAGTCCCCATGAGTCCCCCTGGCGTGGGGACCCACGGGTAGTGTGGCTGGCAGGCTTCGCTGGCACAGACACGCTCAGCTCCAGTGACAGGCTGGCCTGCCGCTCAGGCAGGGGCGAGCACGTGGCCCAAGGCCAGCACCCACAGACCCCTCCGTCCCCGGATCCCGTGCAGGCTGGCCCTGGGGACCATGCCAGCGGAGATGGGGTCCCGGCCCCTGAGCCAGGGGAAGCCAGGAGCTCCTGAGGCCAGCTCACCTCCAGACGGGGTGAGGGGCCACAGGGCGGGGCCTGGCATGTTCCCCAGGGGGACATCACGGGGACAGAGCTCCCGGAAAATGGACAGTCAACAGTTAAACCACTTTTACTTTAAATGTTCCATGTGACAGCATGCTTGACCCCGGAGACCCACTGAACACCATTCGGGGTGAGCAATTCACACACAACTCACACCCACAAAACCACACATACAATTCCCACCCACAAAACCACTCACACGGACATGATTCATACCATTCACACTCACAGACCACTCACACATCATTTATTCAGACATGTACAATGTATACCCACACACCACGCACAATTCACGCTCACACACAACTCATACCCACACAAGCCCACACACACACACACACACACACACACACTCACACATGCGCGCACACATGCACCCACACACACATCCAAATGCCCAGGCGACAATAGTTCAGATTCCAGCCGGGCTGGGGGGCAGGAGATGTATCTTTTGTCCATTCAGTGACATGTTTATTGAGGGCCTACTATGTGCCAGGCACCAGTGCACTGCTGGAAACCCAGCAAACAGGAGATACGGGGACACTGCCCCCAGAGTTTACATCTCTTGAGAGGCTGACTATAAACATCAAAAGACTGAAAACCAATTCTAGTGAAGAATTTGTCCTCACACCCCTTGTTTCTAGCCTGCCTGCCAGTGACAGAGTGGATTCTAAGAAACTGGAACATGACGTGTAAGCCGGTGCCATGTGAGGAGCTGGCTGACCGGAGTGCCGCCATCTTCCCTGGCCCGGCTGTAGGACTGGGAGCGAGGGCTGTGCTCTGGAACAGTGAGGGAAGGCGGGGAGGGAGACACCCAGACCCAGCTCTGGGTTTGTTTAAGTGCAAATGCAGACGCCCTCCAGCAGCAACACATTCTTCCCTCGGATCTCTGGTCAGCCATTTCTTGAAAAGCACCTGGAAAATAATGCCAGGACATCTGCCCATGAAAGCCCCAGGGGGTCCCTGTTATTGGTTGTATATTCATTGATGAGGGCAAACTGTTCATTGTAAAATCTGAAATAATGGGACATCATTACCTAATTACATCCTTCTTCCTTCATGTAGCATCTTAGATATCATTTTAATAATGATAAATTATAAAACAATACACACAGTTATCATATAAACACCTGTTTAACAAACACTGTCCCATTCTCTGAAAAAAACCCAAGTGGAAGGGAGCATAACGTGATCATTATGCTGGTTTTTATCACTGTCACTTCAGTTAGAAAAACCAAAAAGTTTTTTCCACCTGAGGAAGGAGGCGATGGGGCTTTGTATGTAGAGACCCCGAGAGGGGAGACGGGGCTCCGTGTGCGGAGACCCCGAGAGGGGAGACGGGGCTCCGTGTGCGGAGACCCCGAGAGGGGAGACGGCGCTCCGTGTGCGGAGACCCCGAGAGGGGAGACGGCGCTCCGTGTGCGGAGACCCCGAGAGGGGAGACGGCGCTCCGTGTGCGGAGACCCCGAGAGGGGGTTGAAGGCGCTCCGTGTGCGGAGACCCCGAGACGGGAGACGGCGCTCCGTGTGCGGAGACCCCGAGACGGGAGACGGCGCTCCGTGTGCGGAGACCCTGAGTGGGGGTTGAAGGCGCTCCGTGTGCGGAGACCCCGAGACGGGAGACAGCGCTCTGCGTGTGGAGACCATGGCAGGGGCTGTGTCTGGAGCTCTTGAGGCTCCTGGATGGTGTTTCTGACTTGCCTTTGGCCTGAGCCCTCTTGCTGTGATGTAGGGCTTGGCCCCCTGCCCTCACATTCTGGAAGAAGATCCGTGCTGGCCTCAGCCACGACAGAGCCTCTGGAAATTGCCTCCCTTCGTCCCTGACGGTGCAGCCCGTACCATCTCTGTATTTGTCTCAGCCCGGGACCCTCCAGCCCCCGTTGCTCCCCGGCTTGGCAGCAGGCTTCCGGCTTCTCCCAGCTGTGAAGGCCCCTGCCTCCCTCATGGGCTGGAGGTCCCTGCACGTGACATTTGCCTGGTGGCTCTGCGAGGCCAGAGATGGTGTGGCTCCGGGTGTCGCCCGGGACCGGGTGTCTGGGGTCATGCAGGGCAGCCCAGTGTGGGGGGTCCGGGGGGCCAGTCCTGGGGAGCCTGGAACAGGGCGTGGCCTGGCCTCCCCTCCGAGCCCACGCGGTGATTTATACTCCGCGTCGGCTTGCAGCTGGGCCTCCTTGAGGCCTTAGTGGCTCCCCGGTGGCCAGCTTGAATGGCCAAACCAGAGTAGGCGTTTGATGGCCATTTTTTTCTGTCACATAACATAACCCACCCGGGAGCCTGCAAGCTGCGGGCAGGAAATAAACCCCAGCCCGAGGCCGTGGTGGAAGCCTGGGCTGGCGGGAAGGCTGCTGGGCCACAGGGAGTCACACTTGGGCAGGTCTGTCCCCAGGTGGCCATTCCCTATCACAGCCACTCGGGGGATGGGGCCGGTGGCGGTGGGGACATGTGTGAGCATGAGGGGTGGGCTGCAGGCCCACACGGGATGGAGGCCCCCTCCCCACCCGCAGCCTCCACCTCAGCCTCCATCTCCCTGCTCGTCCTTGGGGTGCTCTTTGGAATGGGGGTGACAACAGTACCTCCCAGGGTTGTGGGGATGAGGCAGGAGACAGGTGCAGGAAAAGCCTTTGCATAATAAGAGTCTGGTGCCAGAATAGCAGGACCATGGCCTTTAATGTTCTCTCTGCACTTTGTTTTGGGAGGCACCCAGCTCACACATGGCCCCTTGGCCACACTGTCCCATCGAGGCCGAGCACCATCCATAGTCACCTCCCTTAATCGTGGTTTTAAGAACTGTCTCTGCCCTCGTCCCCCTCTTCTCTCGGTGCATCTTGAAATGCAGGGAAGGCCAAAGGGCCTCTTGAGCACTAAGAGCAGACCGGGTTCCTGGGGTGGAGGGAATGGGCCTCAGGCTCCCAGGAGGACTTAAGTGAGTTTCCAAAACCTGCGCTTGTCAGGCGGGCCCCACCGTGTCACGTGATGAACCAGACTTGGGGTCTGCCGCTCTATGCTCAGTGGTCATTTCTGCCTCTGAAGACCCATCACAGGGCGGTTGAGAAGAACAAACGCAACAGTGTTTACAAAGCGCTAGTCCAAACACTCAATAGATGGTAAATAGTCTTGCTTTCATGATAAATATTTGCTTTTCTTTGACCTTGACTTGTCGCTATGGAACTTAGCTCTGTTCATAGAACCGTCTCTTTTTGAGGCTGCTCACCTTTGATTCCATTTTTCAAGAGTTGGCAATCCCAGCAAACCTTGTAAAACGAGGAGTCTAGTGCAAACTCGAAGTGTTTCCCAGACACACCCTCCTCCCGGGCAGTGTAGTTTAGGGGTTCTGAATCCAGGGCTGACCTGTCTGAACACCAAATGTCCACCCTGACGGAGCCTCTACATCAGTCACACAGCCCACCTTCCAGGATGGCCCTCTACCCACACGTCGGTTTTTTTAATGTTTATTTATTTCAAGAGAGAGAGTGTGTGAGCAGGGGAGGAGCAGAGAGAGAGAGAGAGAGAGAGAGAGAGAGAGAGAATCCCAAGCAGGCTCTGCACTGACAGCAGCGAGCCTGATATAGGGCTCCAACCCATGAACTGCGAGATCATGACCTGAACCAAAACCAAGAGTCAGATGCTCAACTGACTGAGCCACCCAGGTGCCACCTCCCCCCAGCACAGGTTTAAGATGGGCAGAATGCTGTTTCTTTTTAGATCAGATGCCATTGATGAAGGAGGGGGGAGGCAGGGGTTTAAGGAAAAGAAAGCCCTGAAAAGTGGCTGTTGAAGAAAATAGGAAGAGCCTGGCAAAAGGCATAAGCTTTCAGCTGAGGGACAAATAAGGCCTGAGGATCTCAGGTAGAACAGGTGACTGTAGGTGGTCACGTTGGATTGCATCACTGAAATTCACTAGGAGAATATAACTTAAAGATCTCACACAGCAGAAAAGGTAAACATCAAGGTGATGATGTGCTAACTAATATGGGGATTCTTCCAGAATATATACATATAGCAAGTCATTACTTCATACATTTTAAATCTCTTACAGTTGTATTTGTGAGTTATATCCCAGGGAAGCTGGAGGCGGCCATAGGGGAGGGGGGAGGAAAAGAAAGACGTTGGAAAAAATTGGGAGACAATTTATTCTTTTCTTGCCAAACTTATCCGATCTTGAAAATAACAACCAAGTATAAATGAATGTTGTTTGGGCAAATAAAATTTCCATTCACCCCCGAATTTTGACCAGTCGGAGGGGAGGATGGGCAGAGGGGTGGTTGATGAAGGTTATCAGCCATGTAAGAACCGGGCTGGCGGGAAGCCCTCCATCCCATGCGGACGCCTTGGGAGGACGGCAGGTGGGGGAGGAGAGGCGTTGAGGAAAATCAGAGGCCGCTCGGAGCACAGAGTGGAATCAAGAAAAGAGGCAGAATAAAAATGACTAAGGCAAGAAGTAAAAGAGCCTTTATCAGGAAATAAAATCATATTTGGGATTTGCTTCAATAAAACCAACCTGCGGACATGGAAGAGAGGGTGGCAAAGAGGGTGAGGCAGGATGGCCACTTGGGAACATGGTGATGGGTACCTGGGGACATGTTACTTCGTCCTATCTACTTTGTAGGTTTGAAAATTCTCTGTTCGAAAAAAATCAGGGGCTCCTGGGTGACTCAGCCAATTAAACGTCTGACTCTTGATCTCAGCTCAGTTCAGGATCTCAGGGTTCATGAGTTCGAGCCCCGTGTCGGGCTCTGCCCTGACAATTTGGAGCCTGCTTGGGATTCTCTCTCTGCCACTCTCCAAGCTGGTCATTCTCTATCTCAAAATAAATACACATAACAGAATCAGATTACCCTAGGGAAGTGAGGGAGCAGCCCGCAAGGACCGCCCTCACCTCGGACCCCAGCTGCAGTGTCTGCAGGGTGAGTTCGCAGGACTTTGTTTGGGTCTGATGATTTGCTAGAAGGACCCACAGGACTCACGGAAAGCTGTTACATGCATAACTATGGTTTATTACAGTGAAGGGGCACAAGGGAAGAGATGCCTGGGGCCAGCCCAGATGAGGGCAGCACACCCAGCTGTCCCCGCCCAGGGGCGTGTGACAGCACACGCAGAGTATCGCCAACCAGGGGAGGTCACCCAAGCCCCAGTGTCCAGAGTTTTTATGGGGGTTGATAGGTAGACATCACTGAGTGCCCACGTGTCTGACCTCGTGTCCCCAGCCACTCTGAAGGTCAAGTGCATACCCTGTGGCCTGAAGCCCCCACCATAAACCACAGTGCCAGAGTCCCCAGTGAGTCCAGATCCCCAGGTGAACAAAGACCTTCCTTCTAGACCTCACTTCCCAGGAAACGAGTGTAAAAGTCAGACAACATATGGGTAAGGTCAGTTCTCCGCTGCACGAGTCCGGTAAGTTTTCAAGTACACCCCAGCAGAGATGCCTGAAGGTCTTTACCTGGGACTAGGGGGAACGGGGTGGGGAGGGTCAGGTCTTCTTGGTGGTCTGCACCATTACAATTGAAGCAGATTTTTAATCTGTGTTTCCAAACAAATGTTACGTGTTTTTCCAAACGTTATGGGTTGAAGTGCACCCCCCACAAATTCACATGCTGAAATCCTAACCCCCAGGACCTCAAAATGAGACTTTATATGTAATTAGGGTCTTTACAGATGCCACTGTTAAGACTAGGTCATTAGGATTGTCCCTGGTCCAGTGGGACTGGTGTCCTGCTAAAAAGAGCAACGTGTACAGAGATGGACATATGGAGAACGCCACGTAAAGATGAAGGCAGGAATCGGGGCAAAGTGTCCAGGAGCCAAGAACCCCGGAGACTTGCCGGCAAACCACAAGCTCAGGTAGAGCCTTCAGCCCATGCCCCCTCCCAGCCTTGGAAGGAGCCCGCAGGGCCAGGACCTGGGCTCGGACCGCTGCCTCTGACTTGTGGCCTCAGGAACTGGAGAGGCTAAGCTTCTGTCGATGGATTCACCCGCCTTGTGGCACTTGTTACAGTGGCCCCAGCATATTAATGCACCACACAACGTTTGACTGAAATAAACAGATCCATGGCTGTGAAACCGTGTTTGAAACCCCTGAGCTAGACAGCTTCTTCCATCTACCTGGGAGGAAGCTGACCCCAGACACACAAAACAAACAAATGCGGAACAGGCGCCTCGTTCTGGTTTTGTCCACTGAGGCATCAGCGTGGTGGGACTTTACCTCTGTGAGCTTTGAAATTTTAGCTTGCGCACCACCTAAGCACCTTCTGCTCTTCGTGCATCAACACAGACGCGGAGCGGAATTGCTGCGCTCTCTGAGCGCCCAGGATTAGAGCAACAGCAGGGCAAGGGCTGCAGGGAATCAGGCGGCTGAGGGGTCCGGGTTCAAGGCCATCATATGCGCTGAGCATGGTGGGTCAGCGCATGGGTCTTCCGCCTCTCTGGCGAAATGCATTCCTAGGTGTTTAATTCCTGTGGATGTTACCGCAAACAGAATTTTCTTAATTTCTTTTTCAGATAAGTAGTGTGTAGAAATGCCGCTGATTTTTGTATGCAGATCCTGTATCCTTCAACTTTACAAGATTCACTCAGTAGTTCCAACAGCTTTCCCTGGCGTCTCTAGAGTTTTCCATATGTGAGACCATGTCGTCTGCAAGCAGCCGTGTTACTTCCTTCTTTCTGATGTGGAAGCCTGTCTGTCCTTCCCGGGCACCGCTGCGGAGCTGTGAGAGCAGGGACTTGCCCCGTCTTCGTCTCGGAGGGAAGGCCTCCATCTCTGCACCGCTGTGATGTTCCGTGCTGTCTGCAGCCGCTTTTGTGGCACAACAGCGACACTGAGTAGTTGTGACAGAGACCATCTGGCCCACGAAGCCTACAATATTTACTATCCGGTGCTTTGTAGGAAGAGCTGACCCTGCTCTGAAGCACTGCAGCACCCACAGCCCCTGAAAGCTGCCCCGTGTCGTCGGCGAGAACACACCGCCTCTTCGGGAGACTGTCGTGTCTTTCCAGCCCAGCACCTGTCCTGTTCTCTCTCCCCACACCGAGCGCCGGCCCTACTTCCACACACACCAATTAACGTTGGGTGGAGGGGTGGGGGTGGGTGCATCAGCGTCGAAAGAAGAAAAGCTGGACTGCCTAAACCCTTCCCTTCGCCCAGAAGGTGAGCTGTGTGGAAAGTCACCCAAAGGGAGTCACAGCTTCTGACATGACACAGCGTTGTTGATGGAGACGAAAGGAGAGGATTCTGGGTGGTACTCAGGAGATGTGAGGGTGGTGTACCCACGTGTTTTCACAATCACGGATCGGCTGACTTTTAGTAAAATCGTTATTTTCTGATCGACTTGCACAAAGATTTGAATGAAGCTGGAACTTCATTCTGATTGATCTTTCATGAGCAGTAACTTTTAATATTTTAGCATGAAAAGGTGTCAGTGATCCAAAACCAAATGATTTCAAGACGTCTTGGAGGTGTTATTTGAGGACTTTACTGTAGGTCCTACAGGTCACCAAGTGAATGGTCCCCATTCAGCTGTGGCTTTAAAGTTTGGTTTTTCTGGGGTGCCTGGGTGGCTCAGTTGGTAAAGCGTCCAACGTTGGCTCAGGTCATGATCTCATGGTTCGTGGGTTTGAGCCCCATGTCCGGCTCTGTGCTGACAGCTCAGGGCCTGGAATCTGCTTCAGATTCTGTGTCTCTCGCTCTGACCCTCCCCTGTTCATGCTGTCTCTCTCTCAAAAATAAATAAAAAACATTAAAAAATTTTTTAAAAATAAAGTTTGGTTTTTCATACACTGAGTTTTCTTAAAATGAGTTCTACTCACATGAGTTCTTAAAATGAGTTCTGTATGGACACCCAAACAGAAAAACCTATTTTCTATTGAATGAACTTAAAATATTTCTTCTACTTTTTTTAATTGCAGAACTAGGATTTATAAGGAAAATGAACTTTTTTTTTACATTAACAAACAAGAAAGCATGCATCTTTTAAAGTGAAGCGGAGGGGCACCTGGATGGCTCAGTCGGTTAAGCATCCGGCTTTGGCTCAGGTCATGATTTCATGTTCGTGGGTTCAAGCCCCGCATCAGGCTCTGTGCTGACAGCTCAGAGCTTGGACCTTGTCTTCAGATTCTGTATCTCCCTCTCTCTCTCTGACTCTCCCCTGCTCACGCTGTCTCTCTCTCTCTCTCTCTCTCAAAAAAATAAATAAAACATTAAAAAATAAATAAAGTGAAGCAGACAATCAGTTTCCAAAACAAGTTGCAATAACATCCCACCAACCGCCTATAAATATAACGCTTTCTCTTATCCTTGTAAACAGTGTAACCTGAGTAGTTACATACATTATATACAATGCTCTAAAAAATAAAGTCATTTGAAAAAAAACATATTATATATATAATATATAGTGTGTATATACAGCAATATATATAAATACAAACATATATATAACATCAATGTTTGAGATGACATTTCTAAAATATTAGATATTATATGCATTAATGTAATGCTCTAAAAGGTAAAATCACTTGAAAATAAGACAGGATACATAATGACTACACATATATACTCATATACAGTAATATATACACATATATAAAACATTAATGTTTAAAAAAGCATTTCTAAAAAATCATATGTTATATACATTATATATGATGCTCAAAAAAATAAAGTCATTTGAAAAAACAGTATATATAATATGAGTGTATATAGGGTGTATATTTAGTAATATATATACATATACACACATATATATACATAACAGGAATGTTTGACATAGGATTTCTAAAATATTAGATATTATATACATCATGTGTAATGCTCTAAAAATAGTCATTAAAACAGTATATGCAATATGACTTTATATATATTTATTATATATACACATATAAAACCAATGTTTGAGATTGTATTTTTTAAATATTAGAAGTTATATACATTATATATACTGCTCAAAAAGGTAAAGTCATTTGAAAAAAGCAGTATACATAATATGATTATATATACATAGTGTATATATAGTAATATACATACACACACATATATAAAACATTAATGTTTGAGATGGCATTTCTAAAATATCAGCTGTTATATACATCTTATATAATGCTCTAAAAAGTAAAGTCATTTGAAGGAATACCAGTATATGGAATATGACTATTATAATAGATATATAGTATATATATAATATAGTATATATATGAACACATATAAAAATCAATGCTTGAGATGGCATTTCTAGAATATTAGATGTTATATACACCATATAGAATGCCCTAAAAATAGTCATTTGAAAATATACCAGCATATGTAATATGACTATATATAATAGACATATTGTGTGTGTGTGTATATATATACACACACACAATCATATAAAACATCAATGTTTGAGATGGCATTTCCAGAATATTAGATGTTATATATATTATATATAATGCTTTAAAAAGTAAAGTCATTTGGAAAAAAACCCAGTATACATGACTATATGGTGTATATGTATAGTATATATATTGTAATATATATGATACACCCATGTATAAAACACCAATGTTTGAGAAAGCATTTCTAAAATATTACATGAGGTTGTGCATACTTCTACATGGTCACTGGTGCACTTTAATATTCTGTTCATTTTTCCATTGAATTCTTTGTATTTTTAATCAATTTTAGAAGCTCTTTATATAGTGTGGCAATTAACTCTTTGCAACACGAGTTGCAAACACTTTCCTTTTGTCATTTGCCTCTTCACTGTTTTAATGGTGCTCCTTCCTATACAGAGACTTAACTACTTCTGTGGTCAGACCTCTCAGTCTTATTCTCCTTGACTCCTCGATTTTACACTTTGCTAGGAAAGGACCTCTTTCTAACGTTACATGTAATTCTTGTCTTCGAGTACTCTTAAGATTTATTTTTATGTTATTTATGTTTGTGCGAAGAGTAAGGAAGGAATCTCACTCCCCATGTTCCAATGGGTATCTGTTCATCCCACAATCATGTATCGATGAACTCGGATCTTTCATGCAGCCCCGATTCTGGCCTGTTGTTCTGGGTCTTGTGCTGAATCACGGTTTAGTCACCTCACATTATAGTTCTTCTTTCAGAGTCCCTGTCGCAGCCTGGGAATGGCACCACGGAGGGCTTAGCAATGGCTCAGCTGAGAATGGCCAGCTCAGGGTCCCAGAGAGCATTTCAGAGCCAGGCCTGGGGCCGGGAAATTCCTCCTGTAACCCATGCTGCTTCCTGCCTGACTCGCAAAGGACCGATGGGCACCAGGGCTAATGGGCTCTGCGTTGCTGTGGCGGTAAGGCCCAACGATCACGTGTGCAGGACCTTGGCTTGCTCGTGAGGAATGGCCCTTAATGTTCAAAGGAGATGCTTTCGCCCAACATTTCAATCAAACCTCTGCATTTGGTTGAGTCAGAGAAGCTTCTAGTTCCACCTGAGTGGCTCAAACAGCCATGTGAAGGCCCAAGGACAAGAAGGCAGACATGCTCACCCCATGGCCTCTCCAGTTGTCCAGTGACAACCAGAGCCTGCACTGACGCCTCAACCCGCAGCTCCCAGCCCCGCCCCCTTACGGGCCCTCCTCACCCTGCTTTCTGGCACTGATTTCCGGTGTCAGCACCTGCAAGGATCTCCCTGGCCATTTCTCTGACTGGCTTCCTGGCCCTGAGGCACCATGAAGCAGGTGCCCACTGAAAGAGCAGAGGTGGGCGGACCCAAATGCAGACACTGTGGGACGTGGCTACTAGAGGCGTGTTTGAATCACATCTTGGCTAGATCATGTGAGAGAGAGAAGTGAAGCAGCCGGACAGTGTGGTGGTGCCACCATTCCGCCCATCATCTGCAGCTAGCCACCATCCCAGCTACCCCGAATTGCATGGGGAGCCCAGAGTCCCTCCCAGGCAGCCCCTGTGGGTGGAACCAGCACCGTGTCCTTGAGCTGCTTGCGTGGTGTGACACGTGGGGCCACCCTGGCGATGCACAGGCTTCTGGGCCAAAATCATGCCCAGTCACCTCTCTCTGCTGCACCAGATGCCTCCCAACAGAGCACGGCCCCTCCAGATCCCTCCAGGCCAAGGAGTGGGGAGCACGGCAGTGGACGCGCACGTGGTCTTGTGTGTGGGTGTGAGTGTGCTCTAACAGTGAGAAGGAGGAGGCGGTCCTGGGACCAGATTCAGAGCCCAAGGAATGGCTGCAGCTGTAGGCTGTCCATCATTTGACAGATGAGAGAACTAACGAGTTGGGTGATTTTTCCCAAAGACCTGGAGGCTGTATGTCAGGAGGCCCGGAATTTCATTCTGGTTCAGGGATTTTGCTTCCACACCAGTCAGTGAGCAGCACCAAGCAGACGACTAGAGGGAAAGTCTCAGACACACACGGAAGCCGTGGCACAGGAATCTGAAAAGCAAAATGGGATCTGGTTGCTTCTGACCCCTGACTTCAGGCCGGCGTCAAGGGGGTGACTTTCGGTGTCTTCTGCAGATATGTGCCTGTGGGTGCAGCGCAAATAGCACGCTATCTGCACGTGTAACCAGGAAGATGGGGGTTTCTCTCAGTCCTGCGCAGGGAGGGGCCAGGGGCTTCGTGCGTGACCGTGAACGAGGCCCGGCTACTGATCCCTTACATGTGGCACTGCGTGTCCGGCACTGCTGGCACCTGAGTGTGGATGTGCACACAGCTTATCTTTCCTCATTGGCCACGGTCTATTCTTCTGTCCTGCCGGTCACCATGGAGGAAGGACCGACGTGGATTGTGGCGTGAGCAGGGTGCAGTGGGGGCACCATCGGTGAATACAGTTTACCGTTAGGAGTAGAAATGAGGCTGTAAGGATGCCCCCATTTCAAACCTGTCCTGTTCTGCCACTTCTCTGCTGCCCAAAGGAAAGATGTGGCTGGGAGACCACAGCAAATTCAGGTGTCCCCAGCTCACCACACAGGAGCAGCTGGTAATTCTGGCTCCTGACCTTGGACTATGGGGGAAGATGGCGCCCTCCTTGGCGTGGACCCTGGGCTGTGGCTGGAAGGAAGCCCCTGTCTGCTACTGCAGGGGTAATTCTCTGGGTCTCACTCTGTAGACCCAAGTCTTTATTTTTTACCTCTCTTCAGTGTATAAAAACATTATTTTGTGGTTTTACTTCTACTGAAAATGACCACATGCAATACCACTGCCTTGAAATAGAATATTCCATGGTCACCACCATAAGGAGTTTAAAACTGTTGCAGGCCAGCGAAACGTGATTGTATCAAAGTCCAGGAATAATTCTAAGATGGAGAATAAACTACTTACTTGGAAGCCACATTTCTAGAGGATCGCAGATGGTAATATATAAACCCCTGAAGTAAAGTTCAAGTGGTGTGTAAATGTCACCAGGTCCATGATATTAAAATTGCCATTTTATAGCATGCGTTGTGTGGGTGGAGTTCATGATTATTAAATCTTGGAGAGCCCCGGTCAACACGCTCGGAATGTGAGATCCCCGTGTGGAGCTGCGCGGACGCATCACCCAGGCTGGCTCACCCCCGTCCAGGGGGTCGGTGAGCCAGGGCCCTTCCTGGGTGGGACACGCCTGCCAAAGGGACCGGGCCACCTTCTGGGAGCCGCTCTCTAGAGGGGAAGGCAAGACCCGCCTCTTCGCAGCGGGCAGAGTGCCGCGTTTTCTGCCCGGAGAGCGGGGCCAGCAGCACGGTGCCCACGCCCAAGCCAACCACTCAGTTCATTCTTTTTGTATAAGTAGAACTGACTAATTTGTTCCCCCGTAATCAGACAAGCATTTATTGCGTACCTCTTATTTTGGAGGCTGTGTTTGTTCACTATCACTCATTATCTCCCAGTGGAAAGCCGTGAGGATAGGAAACAGACCCGGAAGACTGGAATGTAACGCTTCTGGTTTTCACAAATAGAAATCAAGGCCCCAGTGGTTGCACCAGCACATAAACGGTGGAAATCATCAGCCACAAGCGTTTCATGCATGTTCACCCAGCCCCTCGGGAGGGCGTCCCTGTGCATCCACGTGGGCACTGAGAGGTAGTGGCCCCAGCTGCCGAGTTCAGAGACTAGACACAGAGCGGTCCGCAGGCAAGCTGGGTCCACTAAGGCTTGAGAACACAGGTGGAAACCTGTCTGCGCACAAGAGCCAGGGGACGCCCAGCAGGAGACAGCCGCAGGTGACCTGAGACACCTTGTTGAGCTCACACTTACCGCGTGCACGGAAAACACTGCAGAAGCATCCCGACCTCGGGAAGCTCAGCACCCAGGAAGCCTGGGAGGCCCCCCTCCTCCCACAAGAGACACACAGACACACAGACGCCGAGACACAAGAGCAGAATGTGCCGTGACTTCTGGCACGAGTGTGTATCTCATTCTCCCTGCACTAGAAGATCCCCAGACGATTCCCAAACAGCCAAGGTGGGTGAAGGGCTTGAGCCACGCCCCTCAGGTGTGTTCTCATCCGACCGTTCCGAGTAAGAAAGGCTCTGCAGGTCTGGGGCATATTTTTGATAATCTATTATTTTTACCATTTTCCATCAGGCTTTAGACCCAACGAGATGGGTGGAGAGTTGTGTAAAATACTTGAACTTCTCTGGCAAATAAGACACTGGTTTTTCCAGAGTGGACTGCCCTGAGTGGCCCCTCTTCCCAGATGGGCCTCATGCTCCCCGGGGTCCTGGGCATGGCCGCCCACACAGGACACTGCACCAGGGGCTGGGTACCACTTTCCTGAGAATGCTGCAAAGCTACCCACCTGTTCAGGTGACACTGGGTGACAGAGGCCCTCAGTCATGAAGCAGAGGGGTTGCTCACAGACTCGCGTCTGGTGGTGTGGTTTAATTTTTCCACCTGGCGTGCCCCAACGGAAAGGGGCACAATTCTGCCTTCTTTTACCAGGGGAAACAGAAAATGTCTTGGGGGGAGTTTGGTGAAAACAATCTGGTAGACAAATTGGGGGAGACAAGGTTCATTTCTTTTTAAAAAAAATTTGAACATTTATTCATTTTTGAGAGACAGAGAGAGATAGAGTGCAAGCGGGGGAGGGGCAGGGAGAGAAGGAGACACAGAATCTAAAGACAGGCTTCAGGCTCTGAGCTGTCAGCACAGAGCCTGACACAGGGCTCGAACCCACAAACTGCGAGATCTTGACCTGAGCCAAAGTCCGACGCTTAATCGACTGAGTCACCCAGGTGCCCCCAGGATTCACTTCTGACGCTCTCTCCTGGACTCCTGCCTGGCATTGCAAGGAAAATGACAGACACATGGACGGCACTTGACTTCCCACATGTCCTTTGTCCCCTGCGGTCATCTCCTCAGAGCAGAACTGTGGGCTTGGGTCTCGCGTGCACGCGGCAGGTGCTTGGCTGGGTTTCCCAATAGGACAGTACCAAGGTGGCGGGTCAGCGGGGACAGCCGCGAGCAGCGCACCTGGGCTGTGAGGACCCTGCTCCCCAAGTGGTGTCCCCGAGCACAGGAGGAGCCGTCCTGGCAGCACTGATGACATTTATAGATCTTCCTTCTGTTGCCACCTGACTCTTGTTCTAGGCCTGCACTGACGTCAGTAATAAACAATAATAAGATTGTAAACTACTGCTCTTTATAATAAAATTATGCTCCTTCGACGTATTATAAATCTAATAGCTATTACATCAGCACCCATAACTATATATCACAGCTTACCTTTTAAATATACACAGGGTGTTATATGGCCCATCCAAAAGCACCAGATTTATTATTACTGGTTAGCCCCAACCTTTATTACGTCACAAATGACTAATCGGTGAAAAACGAAGAGAAATGTAATTGCAGAGATGATCTGTCCCAGGGCTCGGGGGAGGGAGGGACCCGGATGGCAGCCACTTCGCTGGCCCTCACTGCCCCTCAGGCCGCCACATCTGCCATCTCAGTCCGGAGATGATTCTGGAGGCTGCCGGAGGCTCACACGATGTGTCCTGAAGGCAGCAGTCACGCTGTGCGCTCCTGATGCAGAATCAACAACTTCTACAGGACCAATCAGCTCCTAAGTTTGCTTCAGCAAGTCACTGCTTCCTGAGCAGGGGCCTCCCCCACCACAAGATGGTCTCTCCTGCCTGCGCCCAGACCCCTCCACGCCCCACCCATGCCCACATCTCTGTTTTCAGCACATTCATGAGAAGGACAGAAAGAATGGGGAGACAATAGCTGAGGACCAAAACAATGGAGTCAAGATATTCACGGAATTACGATTAGTAATCACGTTGACCTCTGTGGACTCTCCCTATGGGTGCTCAAACGCTCCACTGACAATCTCCACGTCACCCCTAATATTCTCCCCCAACACGAAGGGCTTGTGGCAGAGGGAGGGACGTTGTGGTCTCCAGGAGAAAACCCAAACCTAGCTGTGCTGAGAAATCACTCAAGGCTGCACCTCGGGAAGGAACATGGGGCAGAGCTTTGGTGTCCCGTCCAGACGCCACTCCGACCAGGCCCGTCTGCAGGGCCAGGGGCTGAGATGCCCACAGGGTCCTCGGAGGCCCATCGAGGCCCGTGACCCCTCAGTGCAGTCAGGGCTCGGAGCCCAGCTCCTGTCCTCGTGGGCGCCAGCGCAGGCCTGGTCACGTCTGTGCCCCGAGTGCAGGGGCCACGGCCCAGCGGTGTGACCGTAGGGGGATGTCGCTCTCATGGGAAAACCGCCTTGTGCCGATTTTTCCCAAGACTGGGAAGCCCATGGAGGGAGACTTCAGGTTTGGCACCTGTTCCAGAACCTTCTTGATGAAAAAAAGGTTGTCTTCATTAAGAGCGTTAATATTCATGCGGCATGGTAATTTTGACACAGAAAAGGTCTCTGTAACCTTTTCTTGTGTGAGAATTTTTTACTTCTCAAGGAAATTACAGTCCAGCAATGACTTAATTAATGCTGGCTTTCTTCGGCAGGTTTGAGGAGCTGTCAGTTTGGGCTTGAGGATCTGTCACCGGGAGCGGCTGGGGCTCGGGGAGGGAGGGGACCGGCCGGCCGTGGGCTCCCGCGCTGGGGGGCACCTTCCCACATTCGTTTTAATTTAGTGTCCGGCTTTCCCTAATGCTGGGTCATTTATTATTGGGACGGAGGGCACAGCTTGAATTAATAATCCATTTTTCACCCGGCATATTTATTCTTTTTATCATAATGACTTCGTTTCTAATCCGTTTGGCTCTGGTAAATTTGGGCGGGGACTTGCACAGTGGGTGGCTGGGTCCCTGCTAGCAGCTGCCAGCAGCCTCCTAGGAGTGAAGGGAAACTGTTCTCGTCCTTAAAAACCATCAGCATCCCTAGAAAAGAGGGCCCAACAGAGGGAGAAGCCAGAGGGCCCAGCTGGAGTACCTTCCAGAAGAATTCGCATCGGAGCCGAAGGGAAATCTGCCCCCAGCAAGGGCCATGGGGCCATGAGCACACCCATGGCTGGGGGGGGGGGGAGGGGCGGGTGCTGAAATGGGACCTCTCTCCTCTGTGTCTAGATAAGAGGCACAAAAGGTGAGCCAGGCCACCCAGAACACATTTTCAGCACCATGAGAACTGGCCTGGGGCAGGGCGGGACCCAAGCACAGTGACAGGCCCACAGCCGGCACGGGTCACCTCTCCTGCCCGGAGAGGCCACCGGCTGGAGCCGTCCCACCCCCTTCTCTCTGCCTCACTCCGAGGCTGTCCTGGGCCAGTGTGGACGCTGCAGTGTGGAGTGTCTGACGTTTATGGGGCCGTCTGGGCAGGAGCGTGTCACCCCCGGGACGAGCGAGCTGACCCAGCTCGCCTGAGAGCCGCGGCATGAAGGGCGGCAGCAGAGAGAACGTGGCGCACCTCCCTCTAACGGCCGTAAGTCCACGCCCACTTCCTCCAGCCGAACGGGGCCCGTGGCCCTCTGCCGACGGTCCCTCGGTTTTTATTTCCAGAACACTGACAATGGGTTGGAGCCTCATTCTCCACATCCTCCAGGTTGAAATACCGAAGAGGAAGCCATCCCAAGAGCTCCTGAGAGGCCGACGGCTTTGGGACAACGGGGGGATTCTCCAATATCACAGGCAAGAAAGAAGCTTCCAGAACGTACAGGCCCGGGGCCTGCCTCCTTGCACTCAGTTCAGGGTGGAAGGCCGTCCGCTGCTTCAGGAGTCCGAGGGGAGCGGAGCGGGAGTGAGGGGGGAAAGGTCGGCCTCCAGCTGCAGGGGATAAATCAGGAGCAGTCCTGTCACCGGGACGGGCCGCGAGCCACGTGCAGAATTTAGAGCCAGCCCCCGACGTCCCCCCCGCCTCCCTGAACATAAACCAGCGACTCCATTAGCCAAAAGATCCCACACCGGGCCCAGAAGGAGAAACAATATTTCAGACATGTGTGCATTGCGTCCGCTGGGTCTCCTCTGAATCCAGCCCAGTGCGGAAGGGGAGAGGCTAGCAGGGGTGGGAGAGCCTGTGC
This sequence comes from Suricata suricatta, assembly GCF_006229205.1. NCBI lineage: Eukaryota > Metazoa > Chordata > Mammalia > Carnivora > Herpestidae > Suricata > Suricata suricatta. Next base: position 3,537,581 of record NC_043713.1, read on the forward strand.
TCTCAACAGCCGCCCCCCTACCGAGCCGAGTGCAGGCACCTGGGCGGGCGGGCAGGCCCAGCCTGTGGGGCCAGTGTCCCCTCGGACTCCTGCGACTAAGCTGACCCGGGTCTACCTTCCTTCAACATGGTGCAGAATCTTCCCAGGGGGACAGGCGTCTCCCCGCCCCTCTGCCTGTGCTAGATTCTCCGGTAAGCGGAGTTATGAGCAGCACAGCGGGTCGCGGAAGCCCTGGCCGTGGAGCAGGTCCGGCCCCGAGACCACCTCCAAGAGCGGAGGACCCACAAGGCATCTTGTATCCCTAACATCATCAGGCATCGCCACATAAAACAAGAGTGTCGCCACCAGGCCACCGCAAAGCCGGCGCGGACCCAGGAACGTGTTCCCGTCCACTGGAGCCAAAGAGAAGGCACGGAAGATTCCAGGCCGTAGATGGAGGCGGGAAAGGCGCTGCCAAGGTCTTGGGGTCTCTGGGAGAGGGAGAGCTCGGCGGTGCTGCGTTTATAACGCGAGTGGACAGAGCGCGTGGAGGCATCAGAGAACATGTCCTACGCCCTGGAGAGAGCCAGGGACCCAGCCCTGTTTCCAAGTGTTGTATTTACTGGCTGTCATGGGAATGCAGTACATTTACTCCTGCACCTCCCAGAAAACCTCAAAACTCCCCTCTGGGTCCTCACACGTTTATGACGGACCAGCCACGTGCCAGCACGAGAAACCCCAAAAGAGTCCATATCAGAGCAGAAGGGGAAATCTGCCCCCAGCCAGGGCCACGGGGCCACAAGCGCACCCACTGGGGGGGGGCTGAAATGGGACCTCTCTCCTCTGTGTCTAGATAGGAGGCACAAAAGGTGAGCCGGGCCACCCAGAACACATTTTCAGCACCTCGTCACACCCCTCGCCGGCTGGTGGGTGGCCTGGCGGGGTCTGGCTAGCCGCCGGCAATGCTGACTCGGGCCGGAGGGCGAGGAAGAGCCGGGCACACACAGGTCCCCAGTGTCGGGCCAACTCCAAGCTGCGATGTGGCCTGGAAAGTGGCTGGAGGCCGGCAGGGACAGCGAACTGGTCAGGCAAGGCCAACACAGCACAGGGAGGGGAGGGGAGTGGGGGAGGGGGGAGCTGTTCCAGCAGCTCCTTCCTCACTGTGGGGGGCAGTGGGGGGCACACTGCTCCTTGCCGACCCCCATTTTCCTACCACGGAGCCCCAGTTGTGTTCAGATGTCAGGCACAGATCTTTGAGCAAATCGACTTGTTACTTATGCCCCTCTTTCTCCAGTGAGGAGCAAACCACATGAGGAGGTGGGCTTCGTCCCCCAGCCCCACGGAGTGGATCACAGTCAGTCCAGATCCACCTGTGATTGGCCCGGGAGCAGGTGCATGCGCCAGTGTGGACCAAAGGGCTTCTGTGAGGGGACGTCTCCCAGAGATTCTTTTATCTGGCACAATGAGGGGGTCTCTGAAAAAAATGCTGTCCTGTCTTCCTGTGAGGGTGTGATGGCTGGAGCCACAGCAACCACTGTGAGGTCCTGGGATGACAATCAGAGGACACAGGCAGGGAACGTGGTGCAGACATGGAAGAGACGGCGTCACTGAGCCGCGGCGTTCATCCCGCACCTGCCAGCGCGGTGGCGTGTTATCCGGGTAAGAGGGGTGTCTCTGCTGCTTCAGCCCCTCTTACCTGAGGACCGTGCTGCCCACACAAGCAGAGCCCAGGAGGGCGCCTGGTGACATGGCCAGAAAAAGTTGGGAGCGCGTCTCGTGGAGAGTGTGCTACCGTGGGACAGGAGGCACTGACGAGCTCACGGCTGCCAACCAGGCACACAGGCCGCCTGGGGCCCGCGGCGCCGTTGGCCCAGGAGCATCACACGCTGCAGGCGGCTGGGCTTGGGCAGCCTGGCCAGGGTCCTGGGATTGTGGGCGGGGGGCTGGCTGGGACCCACAAAGGAGGAGACCCAGAGCAGCCAGAAAACCTGAGAACAAAGGTGAGCCAAGCCAGTGGCTCTGGAGGTGAGATGGCAGACCCAGAGTGAAGTGGGGACGATGGGCCCATGGGGCAGGCAGTGGTGACACTTGGGGACAGTGCTGCATGCGCAGCAGGGCCACCCCACCCCCATGGGCAGGCGAGCAGGGGGCAGAGTTCCCAGCTCGGTGGGAGGGAGGGGTGTCAGGCCCACCCAGGCTCCCTCCTCTCTGTGAGGCCATCGCCTCATTCCAGAACCCTGGGCCAATACTGAGTCTTTCCCAGCACCCAGAGTGTCTGCAAGGACCTCTATTCATTTTTTGTGTTGTGGCTGCAGTGTTGGTTTTTCTTTCTTGAAAACACAGAATGAATGTGCTCCCGGAGGGCCAGGCGTGAAGGGCAGGGTCCTTCGAGGTCCCCACACAGCCGGCCCAGCTGAGTCTCAGGGGTCCCCTCAGGCTCGTCCACGCGCGTGTGACCTCCGTGCCGCCAGACTGCTACCCGTCCCCGCGGGGACCGCAGGTGGGGGTCACGGTGCCCCGACCCAGCCGGGACCGGCACGTTTCTGTCATCTGTGGAGACGCTGTGCCCACTCTCAGGGTGGGGCTGCACCTTCCAGCGACGGCACCTGAGCCCAGAAACGTGACAGCATCCTGCCTGTAAATGCTCTTTTTTTTTCCCAAATATCTCCAGATGTATTTTCTTATTTCAGTCTCAAAACATTTCATAAGGAGATGGGATGCTAACAGCAGGCAGGAGACCCTGGAGGGGGAGGGAGGATGGAGGCAGCCCCCCACCCCCGCCTGAGATAAGAAGGGCCCCGAGGGCAAGGGGGGTGACAGGGAGGCTCCTGGGCTGGTGTCACCAGAGCCCAAGCCGCCAAGACAGCTCCTCGAAGGCCCCAGGCTGCGCCGTGGTTGGTGGCTGCTCCCGGCCTGGAGAGCCGCAGAGCCCCGGCGGGCCCTGCCTGGTCTCCCCCTGCCCGCCCACTGAGCCTCGGATGTGGCCGCTTGGCTCCCGGGCCCTGTGCTGGAGTTGCCTCTGTGGAGCCTTCCAGAATGGGAGCTGACCCCCAGGAAGGCCAGAACCTTCTCTCGCAGCCTGTGAGAGCCAGGCCCAGCAGGCGGGAGGGGCACCCATGTGTCAGGGCCTGGCCGGCGCAGCAGGAAGGGCATGAGGGTCTGTGAACCCGGGCAGCCGCAAGTGTCCAGCTCTCCCCTCTCTCTGCTCCCCTCCAGCTGTGAGCTGTGCTCCAGGGTAGGGTCCCCTGGGCTCTCCACACCAGGGCCCCCAGCATCTCCTCCACATGTGTGGTTCCAGCCCAGGCTCTTCTCTCAGCCCTTTTCCAGGCTTCCTGCTCACCTGCCCTGGGCTGGGGCAGGGGCGGGGGGGGGTCGCTCAGAATCTCTCGCTCAAGTGCATGAGACCAGTCACGTGCAGCCCAACCCAGCTCTCTCCCTTGGCCGCACGTGTTTATTATGAAATCCCAGGCTCCCCTTCCAGCCCGACCCTGGGCTCACCTTGGACCCCTCCCTCAGTTCAGTTCAACCCAATAATCTTTCACTGAGTGCCCTGTACACTGTGCTGCTGGGGAAAGACACATCGGGCATGGATCCTGCAATTAAAGACATTAGAGACCCCGTGTAATTGGATGTTAGAGACAGGCTGCACCTTTAAGAGCATCTGGAATCCAGCCTCTTATTTTATCCCCGAACAAGAGGAGGCCCAGAGGGAGTCACGGGATTGCTCCTGGGAATGCAGCTAAAAACGGGCATCCGAGGACAGGGCCCCAGCCTCCCGGCTCCCCACAGCCCCACAGCCCTCCCTTCCCCAGGGCGGGTGTTGGAGCTGGGAAGACGGGGAGCACACAGACAGAACCCGTTCACCATGGGGCCTTCAAGGTCCGCCCTTTTCCTTGCCCAATCTCCCTGTAACTAGATACTCTGCAGGCATCTTGAGGCAAGGGAGCAAAAGAACACACGTGTTTGTTGGTAGGGCTCTTAGCACCCCAAGACTTCTGACGGAAAAACAGGCCTGGGCACATTTGTAAAACCCATTAACAGGTTAAAAACAACAACAGCAAACGATCAGAACTAAGACAAAAAGGGGTCACTATAATCAGGTTTCAACTAGTATTGACCAAGATAATGCAAAGTACATAGAGTCCCGTAATTTCAATTTCAGCCGTGTAATGTCACATTTGCACACCGTTTTCTAATTTCTTAGGGGAAAATTTCCCTTGTTCAGTCTGCACTACTTTCCCTCCCCTGATCTCCTCTGGCCGCCCTGGCTGCGGGGACGTCGGAGTTTTCACTTGATTTAGACGCCCGTATGACACATCCAACCTTTTAAATAAATCATTCATTTTTTTTAAAGGTTGGCTATGTCACAGTGCTGTGAGGCACCCAATTTTTAAAGCAACTGTTTATTTGATGTCAGGTACATCAGACATAAAAATAAATGTGACTTTGCAGAACTTTCTCGTGTTCACAATCATCCTACATTTCCTGCTCCTCTCTGCTCTCAGAGCCAGTCCCTCAGCGTGGTGTGATGTCCCTGCCATGCCCGGTGCTCCCCACCGAGTCCTGCCCATCAGGCCCCGGGGCTGTGCCTGGGAGACAGGGGCCCCTCCTCACTCCTTTGTGACAGGGATGAGAGGCTAGGAGTATTTTTGTCATAAATTTTAACCTTTAATAGGGAAACAAAACACAGATGCATTTGAAGCAGATACACAGGGCGAGACCCGGGAGGAATAAGCCACACCCCCTGTAATACGGTAAATAACACGGGACATGATGCGGACGTGAGCCCCACAGAGGTCACCCCCAATGTCTCAGACACACAGTCTGCACTTGCTCTCATGGATCTGTGTGCTGGGTTTATATTCTTACTCCATGACTCATAAATTCTGGGCACACATACCGGTTGGCTTTACATAACACAGACCCAAAGCATCATGACAAGGTCCATGTTGCCCTTGTTGCAGAGAGCTTCATATGATAATGAGAACTATTTGATGTTTTTAACTTTAACTTTTATTTATTTTGAGAGAGACAGAGACAGTGCAAGTGGGGGAAGGGCAGAGAGAGGGAGACGGAGAATCCCAAGCAAGCTCTGCGCCATCAGTGCAGAACCCAGCGCAGGGCTCAAACTCACGAACTGTGAGACCATGACCTGAGCTGAGATCAAGAGTTGGAGGCTTAACCGACTGAGCCACCCAGGCACCCTGAGCATTATTAGATTTTTAAATACAGTTCATAAATTGAGTACATGTCAACATCACAACGCTACTTACCGAATTCATATTAGTGACAGTGGCACACAATAGCACTCATAGAAGAGCAGTAATACCGTCACTACTACTACTTCTGTCTTATTATTATCGTTCCTAGGAAGCCCTGTCCCACAGCTGGAGTATTAGGCCAGTTGTATGACTAAGAAGCAATAGCACTACCATATGTTATTTGCAGGCAGCAAAATGTGACTGTAAGTTTTAACTTGGGGACTTTTGTTGCTCGTACATGGCGGTGGCTGGTGTACCCATGGTCTCAGTTTCCGTCTCCACTAGCCAATGAGTGGGGAAAAGCCAGAAAGACTCATTTTTTCAGTTCTAGTATCATGTTTTGAGATAAAGACAAGGAGAAAAATGCAGGAATCCTAAAATTCTGCAAGGTAAAGAGCAACACCAAGGGAGGAGCAAGGAACATGAACAGTAACTTTGCCAAGTGAAAATTTCCAAAGTCAAAAAAGAGTATAAAAAAATTCCCAGACCCACTAGGAACCAGAGAGCAAACAAAAAGACGGACACAATGGGGTGCCTGGGTGGCTCAGTCGTATGGATATCTGACGTTGGCTCAGGTCATGATCTCATGGTTTGTGAGTTTGAGCCCCATATTGGCTCTCTGCTCTCAGCACAGAGCCCACTTTGAATCCTCTGCCTCCCTCTCTTTTTGACTCTCTCTCTCTCTCAAAAATAACTAAACATAAAAAAAGAAGATAGACACAAAACACATGAAAATGGTCAGGGGGAGGGTGGGAAGAAATGAGATAAAAGGGATGAACAAACAAAGAAACCATACAGGGTCTTGCAGGGACCAATGACAACAATGTACCATGAACTGAAAAGTATAACAAACACAACCTTTCTCACCTGAGGGAAATAAACAGACTAATAAATAACATAAAAAAAACTAAATGAGGGGGAAGATGTTTGGATACCAGGTGAACATTAAGAAATAATTATATTTCTATATACCAACAATAAACAGAAAACTAAATTTTAAGATGATAGTATTTACAATAGTGTTAAGGACATCAAATATCTAAAAGCAATCTAAAAACATATGCAGGGCCTTTGTACTAACTAGTATAAAACATTTTTAAGAGAACAAAAACAAAAGATATAAGTAAATAAAGGGACATACCATATTCATGGATTGGAAGACTCAATATATTAATAATGTCAATTATCCTAAAATTGATTTATAATTAAATACAATCCCAATATTAAAAGTCCCAGCTGTTTTTTTTTCTCATGTGGAAACTGACAAACTAATTCCAAACTTTACATGAATATACAGATGGGGCCAAGAATAACCAAGGCAGTCTTAAAGAACTGTAAGCCAGAGGACTTAAAGTAGTTGATATTCAGACCTTTTATGAAGCTATAGTAAATAAGATGATGGAGTACTGGGGCAAAGCTAAATAAACTTCCCAGTAGAACAGGAGGGGGAGTCCAGAAACAGGCCTATACAAATACAGTCTGACTTGATAAAGGTGACATTGTAGTGTGTGAGGAAGGGCTGGCATTTTCAGTGAAAAATGCTAGGCCAACTGTACATGCATATAAGACAATAAAGAACCTGGTTGCCTAATCCAAAGTAAATTCCAGATGGGCTGCAGATCCAAATATGGAAGATAAAAGAACTTTTAGAAGAAAACACAAGAGAATATTTTTGTGACCTTTGGGATGACAATGGTTTCCAAAACAGAGTAGTAACTATAAAAATACCACCAAAGAGGGGCACCTGGGAGGCTCAGTTGGTTAAGCAACTGATTCTTGATTTCAGTTCAGGTCATGATCACAGTTTGTGAGTGACAGCCCTGCAATGGGCTCTGTGCTGACGGGTGGAGCCTGCTTAGGATTCTCCCTCTCTCTCTCTCTCTCTCTCTCTCTGCCCCTCCACTGCTCATGCTCTCTCTTTCTCTCTCTCTCTCTCAAAATAAATAAACAAAAAAATACGACCATAGAAAGCATTACTAACCTGACAATCTTAAAAACTAGCACTTCTAGTCATCAAAAAAAACCATTAAAATATTAAAAATGCAACCCACAAAGTGGGAAAATATTTTGCAACACATATTTCCAACAAAGTGCATTTACACAATGTATATATCACCTGCTACAAATCAATAGGACACACAGCCCAACAGAAATATGTGTGAAAGAAACAGACACTTCACAAGAAGAGAATAGCCAGAGGCGAGATTTCAAGAACGCAGCAGGTGGAGACTGGAGAAGCTCCTCCCACCAAAAGACATCGATTACACCTGCCAAATTAGCAAAGGCAATTGTCAAACTCTAGAGATTGAACAAATTGAGAACCGTGCATTCAATGAAATTATGGAAACTTGATGAGAACAGTGACACAGCATGGCATTCTAGCTATGGGCTCTCTGCACCCAGTCTGCAGCCAGCTCCCTTTTGTGGAAGAGTTATTCCAGCAGGCTCAGAAGCCAAGTGGAAGGTCCCACTTGGGACTCAGATGTCTGGATTGAAAGATCTATTCTGGATCAAATAAAACAATGGCTGAACATAGCAGATCCCATTCCCCACAGCTCTGGGCTACAAAAAGCCTCCCCTTTTAAAGTGGCAGGGGCCAGGCAGCTCCTCCATGCCCCCAGGCCCAGCTCCCACTTCAAGGAGAATCTGAGTGGGACAGCTGGGGAGGAACATGGTGCTCCACCCCCACATCCATGTTGTAGAGGAGCAATTCTGGGCACAGCCATTGAGTGGCAGCACCTGGATGCCCATATTCCCAGGGTGGGAGAGCCGCTGTTAGTGAAGTAGGCAGCTCATGGACAGACACCTTCCCATCATTCCTAGCTCCACACTGAGGAGGGTCTCTTGTAGGCAGTGGTGGCAGTGGGGCAGTGGTACAAGGTCCCAAGATCCCCCCTCCCACATGTGCCACAGCTTCTGCTCTGTGGCACCAAGTTTCTGCTCAAAGGGAGGTCACAACAAGCCTCAAACATTGGCCAACAGGCCCAACCTTGTGTGGATCAGACTGTGGAGAAATTCATGCCAGAGGGCAGGGCTGTAAACGGTAGAACAATCAGCGAGCAGTCAGTGAAGGCTAATAGGGGTGATACCAACAGCGACAGCTGGCCAGGAGTTTATTAGGAAGATCAGAGCAAAAGAGAGTAAGAGAGAGCCCTACTAAAATCACAACCGTCTATGATGTGCACGCATGCCCACATTGTGGTCTCTGAAGTCCTAGAGAGGCAAGTTCTGAGCTACAAGTCCCTGGTGGGGCAGAGGACAAACTTGTAAACTTGCCAGATGCCTCCAGGCCACACACAGAGACAAAAGTAAAGAGTGAACATCTTACTGGTTCAGGGGCTTAGACACAATCTCTGACAATGAGTGGCTGACCACTAATCTGTGTGGCCAAACATAACCTCTAGGAAGCCAGGCTTAACAATAAAAAAATAAAGACAAAAATTGGAGCAGAGATTTAAAAAAATACATTTAAGGAAAGTAAACAAGGAAGTGTAACTCAGACACAATTTTTAAAAAGGCAGGCAATAGAAACCAATGGCCAAGTCGCTAGAGATTGAACAAATTGAGAACCATGCATTCAACGAAATTATGGAAACTCAGTGAGAACAATGAGATACATGGCATTCAAGCCACGGGTTGGCCCCACAGCAAGCCCAGATGCTGGACTTAGTAGACAGACCTCAAAGCAGACCAATAAACATGGCACAGAACTAAAGGACACCATCTTTAAGTAATTAAAGGAAAAGTATGATAACAATGACTCATCAAAAAGAGAATGTTGTGACACAATAGAGAATGTATAAAAGAACCAAATGGAAATCCTAAAGTCTAGAACTACAATAGAAATGAAAATGTAAGGCGCTCCTGGGTGGCCCAGTCGGTTAAGTGTCTGACTTTGGCTCAGGTCATGATCTCACAGTTCACGGGTTTGAGCCTCACATCGGACTCTGTGCTGTCAGCTCAGAGCCTGGATCCTGCTTTGGATGCTCTCTCTCTTTCTCTCTCTCTCTCTTTCTTCCCCTCCCCCACTCATGCTCTGTCTCTCAAAAATGAATAAACATTTTTAAAAATTTGGAACAAAAAAGAAAAAGTTCACTAAAATCTATGAACAGTTCTTTTGAGCTGACAGAAAAAAATATTGGATAATCTGAAGATAGATTAATAAAGATTAAGCAACCTGAATAACAGAGAGAGAACAAATGAGGAAAAATAAATGGAGCTTCAGAGAAATGTGGGACACCATTCAGGTCACCTAATTACAAACCTTAACTCCCAAGTAGGAAAACAGTCATCCACACCTAGACAGACACATATTATAGTCAAAGTATTCAAAACCAAAAACAAAGAGGAAATCTTAAAAACTGTGAGGGGGCACCTGGGTGGCTTAGTCAGTTAAGCATCTGACTTCAGCTCAGGTCATGATCTCATGGTTCATGAGTTCAAGCCCCATGTCAGGCTCTGGGCTGACAGCTCCTTCTCTCTGCCCTTCCCCAGCTTGCACTCTGTCTTTGTTTCTCTCTCTCAAAAATCAGTAAACATTTTTTTAAAAATTAAGAGAACAGAAAGCTGCGGAAAAAAAAAAAAAACTACTCACTGTGTAAAACTGACTTTCCATTTGAAATAATGGAGGCCAGAAGCAGTAAAATGTATTCAAAGTGACAAAAGAAAAAAAAAAACCTGCCAACCAAGATTCTTACATCCAGCAAAACTATCTTTCACAAGTGAATGTAAAATGAAGACATTCTCAGATAAACAAAAACAGAATTTGTTGCTAACAGACTTGACTTACAAGAAATACTAAAGGAAGTTCTTAATGCTGAGAACCAGCAATACCAGACAGTAATATAAATCTATGTAGAAAAATAAAGAGCACGGGTCAAGATAATTGTAAAATAAACCATATAATTGCATATTTCTTTTTCTTTCTTCTCATCTTATTTAAAAAGCAGTCACATAAAACAATATGTGTTTGACTGTATTGTCGCACCTGTAACATACAGAAAGGTAACATATTTGACAGAGCAGCACATAGGAGACCAGTGGATTGCGATGCTGGATTGTAATAAAGAAATGACACCAAATGGTAACACAGATCCAGAGAGAGAAATGAAGAGAGCCAGAAATGGCAAATCAAAGGCTAATATAACAAACTCTACAAATACGTGTTTATTCTCTTTTTTTCTCTCAGCTTCTTTATAATTCTATATAATTATAATTTATAATTATAATGATAATTATAAAAGTGTATTGTTGGATTTGTAACATACCCAGGTGTAATTTGTATAAAAATAATGGCACAAAAAAAGAGTAGAGGAAATAAAGGAGAAAATTTAACATATCTTACTGGAATTAAGGTAGTATATACCTGAAGTAGATTCTGAAAAATTAAAATGTATTATCAGTCCTAAAGCAAGCACTAAGAATATAATTGAAACTATATAGATAAAAAAATCATTAATGAATCACAATGTTACACTAGAAAATATAGTCAGAAAGAAGTCAGAAAAGGAGAGACAGAGAAAAATAAAAGATGTGAGCCATATAGGGGAAAAAAGCAAAATAGAAGACATAATATCAACTATATTAATAAAAATATTAATATTAATGAATTAAACAATCCAGTAAAAAGGCAAGATTGTCAGATTGGATTTTAAAAAGCAAGATCCAGCTACATGGTATCTACAGAAGATACATTTCATATTCAAAGATATAAATCATTTGAAAGTAGAGGGATGGTAAGAGATACTATCAAACAACACTTCTTGGAGAGCTAGTATGCTATACTGACATCAGACAAAATAAACTTGAAGATGAAATAAGTCACTAGAGATAAAGAGGGACATTTTATACTGAAAAAGAATCAATCCTCCTGGAAGATATAGCAACCAGCAACATACATGCACCTAGCAACAGAAATGTAGAAGACATCAAGAAACTAACAGGACTGAAGGGATAAACAAAAACTTGAACAATAAAAGTTTTAATGATGGACAGAACAACTAGACAGGAGATCAATAAAAGGATAGAAGACTTTAGCAACACTACAAATCAGCTAGACTTAACGGACATATGCACACACCCACCACCCCCAAACACTGACCCTTCCCAAGTGAGAATGAGACGTTCTCCAGGATAGACCATATGTTAGCCCATGAAAGAAGCTTCAGGAAATCTAGAGAATTGAAAGCATACAAGTATGTTTGCCAAACACAATGGAATAAAATTGGAAATCAATAAGAGAAATAAATTTGGGACATTCCAAAGGATGTACAAATTAAACAACTTACTCTAATCAGTGGGTAAAGAAGAAATCATGAACAAAATTATAAAATACTTTTGAATTAATGGAAATGAAAACATAACATCAAAAACCCATGGGCTATGGTAAATCTGTACTCACAGGGGAAATCTTTGGCTGTAAATGCCAATACTAAAAAATCCCTTCAAATCAATAACCTAATTTTCTACCTTAAGACATTATAAAAAAGAAACTAAACTCAAAGCAAATAGAATGAAGGAACTAAAGTTAGAGCAGACATAAGTGAAACACAATAAGAAAACAATAAAGAAAACCAACCAATTTTGTTGATGTTTGCAAAGATCAATAAATTGAAAAATATTCAGCTGACTAAGAAAAAAGAAAAAAGATTCAAATTACTAAAATCAGGAATGAAAGAGGCAACACTGCACCCACTCTTACGGAAATGAAAAAGATAATAAGGGAACAGAGTGACTAACCCCATGCCAAGAAATTAGATAACAGATAAAGTGGACAATTTCCTAGAAAGATGATAAACCACTGAAACAGACTCTAGAATAAATAAGAGATCTAAATAGACATGTCAGAAGGAAAGGGATGAATTCGTAATTTTAAAACTTCCCACCAAGAAAGGCCAGGCCCATAGTTGCTTCACTGGTGAGTCCTACCAATCATTTAAAAAGGAATTAATATCAATTCTTCACAAACTCTTCCAAAAACCAGAACAGAACCCTTGCCAATTCTTCCTCTGAGGCCCGAATTATCCTGATACCAAAACCAGACAAACACATCATGAGAAAAAGGAAGTCTACAGACCAATAGCTTTTATGAATGTGGACACATAAATCCTCAACAATATCTTAGCAAACTGAATTCAGCAACATATAAAAAAATTTATACACTATCACCAGGTGGGCTGTATCCCAGATATGCAACATTGGTTTTATTTGCAAAAATCAATGAAATACACTGTATTATTAGAATAAAGAAAAAGCCACAGGGTCATCTCAAAGGATGCAGAAGCAGCATTGGACAAAATCAAATGCCCTTTCATGCTTTTAAAAAAAAACAACTCAATGATGTCCTAAGAGTTGGTCAGATGGGAACTTCCTCAGTCAGAGAAAGGGTATCTATGAAAAACCCAGAGCTAATATCAAACTCAAGGTGAAAGACCGAATGCTTTACTCCTAAAACAAGCAACTAGACAAGATGTTTCTCTCACCACTTCTAGTCAATATTGTACTGAAGGTTCTATGCAGAATAATGAGCCAAGAGAAGGAAAAAGACATTGTGATTGGAAAGGAAGAAGTAAAACTATTTTCAGATGACATGATCTTCTACATAAAAATCTTGAGGAATACACAGAAAACCTTTTAGACCTAATTATTTCAGAAAGGATGCAGTAAACAAGATTAATATGGAAGTGTGTATATTAATACACGTAACTAGAAAATAAGCATATGAAAGGGTGCTCCATATCACATGTTATCAGGGATATGCACATCCAAACAGTGAGAGGCCACTCCCTCCCTGTTGCAGTGGCAAGAATCCAGAACACCGACGCCACCAAACGTTAGCAAGGATGTGAAGCCACAGGAACTCTCCTACGTTGGAGTGGGAATGCAGAATGCATAGGCGAGTTGGAAGACAGCTTGACAGTTTCTTGCAAAACTAAACATACTCTTACCATATGATCCAGCAATCACATTGCCTGGTATTTACCCGAAGTTGTTGAAAACTTATGTCCACACGAAACCCCGCACATGGGTGTTTATAGCAGCTTTATTCACAATTGCCCAAACTTGCAAATAGCCAAGATGTCTTTCACAACGTGAATGGATAAACTATGATCCTTTCCGACAATGGAATATTATTCAGCAATAAAAAGCAATGAGCTGTCAAGCCGTGAAAAGGCACGGAGGAAGTTTAAAAGCCTATCACTAAGGAACAGATGCCAATCTGAAAAGGCTACATGCTGTATGGTTCCAACTATGTGGCATTCTGGAAAAGGCAGAACTGTGGAGATGATACAAAGACCAGTGATTCCAGTGATTGCCAGGGACTGGAGGTGGGGAGGATGGATGAGTAGGTCGTGTATGGAGAATTTTTAAGGAGGTGAAAATGCGCTGTATGACACTATAATGGTGTATGCATGTCACTACCTGTTTGTCTAACCCATAGAATGTACAACACCAGGAGTGAACCTTAAGGTAAACTACATGATTATGTCATGTCAATGCAGGTTCATTGCGGTAAAAAAAAAAAAAGGTAGCATTCTGGTGAGTGACGTTGATAACAAGGGAGGTTATGCATGTGGGAGTGTGGGGGGTCTCTGGGAAGTCTCTGTACTTCCCTCTCAGTTTTGTGATAGACCCAAATCCTCCCCCAAAATGAAAATCTATAAAAAAGTTTTAAAGGATTGCAATATTAAAAACACAAGGAGGATAGCCTAGCCAACTGGTCAATAAAAATATGAAAGCAGTTCAGGGGCATCCGTCACTACAAAGAGGCAAATTAAAGCCGCACTGCAGCTGTATGGCAAAGCCACCAGAGTGGCTAAAAGGAAAGCGACACGAAGTACCCAGCGCTGGCTGAGGTGCGGAGCTGCCGTCACCCTCAGTGCTGGCCCCAGGTGTGGACAACCACAGGAAGGGGCACATGTGGGCACCAGTAGGCACCTGCAGGAATGTTCACAGAAGCACTCTTCATCTTTCCTAGATTTTATTTCTAGCCCGAACCTGAAACTGCCCAAATGCCCGAGGGAACGGACAGAATCTGATATAGTAAAACACGGGCATGTCAGTAATGCTGATGTGTGTCATCTGGACACAGAATGGATGGTGGAAATCAGTGAGGACCAAGCAAATGAGAAGAGCAAAGGCTATTTACCCAAAGCCCACTTACCAAGGGAGGGGACAGCCATCCTTGTGTTTGGCAGAGACCCCAAGGCAAGCAGAAGAGGGAGAAAGTTCTGGATGGAGAAAGTGAAGGCTCCGGTCTGCCCTGGAGGAGGCTGTCAGCAGGGCGAAGCCGGAGGAGGCTGCCTAAGAGTGGGCGTCCTATGTGATTGGTTAGGGTGCGTATGTGGCTTTCTCTGCTTGGTCCTAAGTTGGAAGTAAACACAAAAATTAGAGAAAAATGTCAGTTTTTAATCAGGTGTAGGCCATTTAGGGCCAACAGTTACAGAAGTTACTAAACAGCTTCCTGGTTGATCCCTGGAGATAGTCTGGCTTCCTGTGTGTGTGACTTAGAGCATCCGTCTTCCTGGGCTATTGATTTCCGACAAGGGGGCCGGTTTTCTGGACAGGGTGCGGTGGGTGTGGGTCAGACTCTACTTTTATATACGGCTTGGCCATTGCCCACTTGTATTGTCAGACTCTCAGACACACGAATAATATAGATGTGAGTGAGGTCCATGCACAGTGTGGATGAGTCTCCTGGATGTGACCTACTCTGCCCTCACCACATGGTCCGGTCACATGACCGTGAAACCGGCAATATTAACCTACTGTTGGGGGCGGGGGGCAAGTGGGGCCGCTGGGGTTGTGGCTGACGGGACAGGAGACGCCGTGTCCTGTTTCCAGGCTACATGGCTGGGTCAGTCTGTGAAAACGCACCGAGCTATACACCTGCGACATGCACACTTCGCCGTACCGTGTCTGCACTAGAGAAGGTGTCAGGAGCGAGATTCTCAGAGTTTCGTTTGCCAGATATTAAGAAGGAAATCCATGGGTCACTTTTTAAATTAAATATTTTGCTAAACATGGTTAGGTGTTTGAACTGTCCAAATGACCTGTGAGAGGTCCTTCCTTTGATATTCAAATATTGAGAGCAGGGGGGCCCCCGGGGGGGCTTATTTGGTTAAGACTTCTGCTCAGGTCATGATGTCACTCAGGGCTCCTGGGATCCAGCCCTGAGTCGGGCTCCACGCTGACAGCAATGGAACGTATTTGGGGTTCTCTCTCTCCCATTCTCTCTGCCCCTCCCTGGCCTGTGCTTTCTCTCTCTCTCAAAAACAAAACATTAAAAGAAAAAAATATATTGAGAGTGGTGACTAAACTTCCATGGTTTTGGTAATGGAAGGCACTTGATGGTAAGAAGATGAAATGTGATTATAAAACTGGAACATCTGCCCCCAAGGAACTGACGTGTTCCTACCTGTCCTCCAGGTCGCCTGGTTAGGGTCACAAAGCAGTAAGAGGCACAGGTATGGAGCCCTGGTTTCATAAAACACAGGGCCAATTGTGCATCTTAATATACAAAAAGCCCCAAAGAAAGATATTTTTACTGAAACTGTTCAGAAATGTGTTGAAATGAATTCATTTGCTTTTCATTTCTTGATTTTATATCTGAACATTTAACCTGCTTAATCCTTGAACTTGGACCTTCCTGCTGCCCGCGGAAACTAAAAACCCTACTGGCAGGGTCTTTCCCTGCAAGGCTGGGGGGCTGTTGATTCCCACGTGCACCTGCAGGAGAGCGCACCCTGCACCCACCCTGCCTGTGCACCCTCGTGCCCCGTGGTGTGGGGAGGGCAAGGGGCGCACATGCGCACTCGGCTCCCAGGGTGCAGGGTCTCCAGGGCCCCTTGGCCTGGGGCGTCCGCCAGAGCGTCTCCGGCTCTGGAGCCTTCGGAGGCCTGGGCCCTGTGTTCTGCGCGCTCTCTGCGCAGACGGAAGTCCCCTGACCCTGACACGTGGCCCCCAGGGCAGGACGCGGGCTGTGAGGCCCCGGAGCACAGGCCTCCCTGTCTACGTGGCCCGTGCAGTGAGGCCGTGTTTCCAGAAGCATCGGGGGAAGTGGGGCCTTTCTTGCAAAGACGACGCTGTGCCGGGAGCCGTAGTCAGACATTGTGCGCTGAGAAACGGAAAAGGAGGCGCATGCGCGCTGTCGGCGTCCGGGGGCACGAGCTCCACGCACCAGACAGTTAAAAATGGGAACATAAGGTAGCATTTCCTTTATCATATCCCATAAAAATAGCAATTTGCTGCAGCCCCGCAGCCCGGTGAGGAAGGGGGTGGCTTCGTGATAAGGCAGCGATGACAGATAGGCCCGCGCCGAGGTGTCGCCGTGTCGCGCTGGGGAGCGTAATGAATTGCGAGGAGCCGAGCAGGGGACAGCGCGCGCCTCCTCCCCCAGCAGCCAAATAACTCAGGCCGGCGCCGTAATTATGCTGTGTGAAAATATGGGATTAATTAGACGGCGCGCGGACACGCTGTCCTGTCACCCAGGCCGCGCCGCGCCCGCCGCCTCCCGCTCGCCCGGGGCTGGCTGTCTGGCTGCGGGTCACCCACGCGTCCTCGGCCGGCTGGGCCTGCGCCACGCTCACTGCGCTGCTGCCACCTGCCTTAAGGAAGGCAACCCGAGTATGACTTGTCAACAAAAACTGTCAGTCTGGGCCCAGGGAGGGGGCGAGGGAACCTGGGGGGGGGTGGAGAAGGGAGCCTGGGGGTGGGGAGGGAAGTGGAGGGAGGAGGCAGAGCCCA
>NC_043713.1:3554665-3570259 GCF_006229205.1 Suricata suricatta
GGAGCCTGGGGGTGGGGAGGGAAGTGGAGGGAGGAGGCAGAGCCCATCCCAGCCCGCCCCACTCCAGCCCTCCCCACCCAGGAGCATTTTCTGCGGCAGATTCAACTTAACCGTTTAGAGCCCTCCTTCAACGACAGGAAGTCCACCCCGTGTGGCCGCAGGTGCTCCTCCAAGCTAGGAGGACTGGGCCGACTCCCGATGGCAAGGAGCAAGCCGAGGTGCTGAGAGAACCTTCCAGAATTCCAAGCACAAAGGCGTGGAGTAAGCGGGTCAGAGCACCTGCAGGAGGTCCCTGTTTTCCGGCCCACGGCTGGTCTGCTCTCCAACACTCAAAGCGGGAGAGCATTTGTTTGCCTATTTGGGGATGGGGGTCTAGCTGCGGGGACACAGGCAGCGCTCCCCTGGCACTGGGCCTTTACTTCCTCTGGAAAATCTGATTGGAATCAAAGGCGGTGAAGACCCGTTGCTGGTCAGGACATGCTGTCCCTTATGGTAGACTGACCGGGGCCCAGCCCAGGACAGCACTCACTCTGCTCCAGGAAGAAGCTGAGGACAGAACCTTCTGGAATGTGCCAGCTGGATGAGTAACATCTCAGGAACTGACAGGCAGACCCACCAAAGCCTGGCTCCCCAGATCTTTGCTTCCCCCAACACACACCTGCATACACACACACACACACACACACACACACACACACACACCTACACACCAAGGCAAGACAGGTTGACATCATTCTGATGGGCCTCTGCAAATATTGTACATTTTGTTCTGAGAGTTTTTGGTGAGTTTGGAATTTGGAGTTGGTGCCAGGAATCCTGATGCTCCAAGAAGACAGTGGATTTTATATGTGCGGACTTCCAGTCTCGGTGTGGCATCTGTGTTGTTTTCACTTAGCCTAGAAACACCTCCTTTCCCAAACACTACCACAAGGCTACGAACATATAAATCTTATCCTTTAAAACGGCAGATCTATGGGACCACCTTCATTGGCGTTTCTATTCTGTGGAGAGCGATTAAGAACCCAGAAGTCTTTGAAAACTGGGTGTTAGATTCTGGAGCGGGGGCAGGTGCAGAAGCAGATCTGGGACAGAGGGAGGGGCCTAGAGAGAGAGAAAGAGACAAAAAAAAATTGCCCATTAGCAAATTAAGTAATTTAAGCTGAATTACACTTAAAATGACCTTTGCAATAGGTAATAGGTGATCCAAGACAGGGAGAAGGAGCTGAAATTCAACAGAGTACAGTCCGCACTGTGGCTTGAAAAATGGGAATCCGAGAGGAAAAGAGAGCATGAGGAAGGAGGGAGATGTAAAATGAAGGCTGACACAGAGAAGTCATTTTGTGGAAGGTTAGGGTCATTAGCAAAGGGAAAATGATTAGCAGGAAAGTTCTCAAAATCACAGAGACTTTGGAAGGGAGAAGCAGCAGCAGCAGCGTCGAGCTGACAGTAATAAAAGTGATTTAGTGCCCGCGCCTTCTGAGGCGTCGGAAGTGAGGCCGTGCACAGATAGAGTGGGAAGAGGCAGGGATTTTGTAAACTGCATGTTGTTCTCCTTTAGTTGAGTTGATCTCCGCTGGATAAAACCCTCCAGGAAATGTGACTCTTTTTAGCAAACATTGCTCCTCTGGAAGAGAATTTATTTCCACCTGCTTTTGGTTCATTTTAAAAACAAACATCATAATTTTCTCCCCCCTGCCCCAGATTCACTTTTGGCAGCCCCTGGACCTCTCATCAGTTTAATTTCTTTTCGGGGAAGCGTAATGTTCTAACAACGTTTTGGTACGTTTAGAGAAAAGCGAGAAAACATGGCTTTGGATTCAAATTAGTAAATGAAAAAGTGCACAAGTTTCTTCCATGCAATGCAAGGAAATAAATTTATCGTGCGGTAAAACCCGGAAGAGTGGGGACGGTGTGACACTGAGCCCGGACGGAAGCGACGGAGAGCTTCCTAACTCGGCTTCTGAATTAGAAAGAGAACGCCTTCCTAGGTCATTTCCCCTAGACTTCTTTTTTTTTTTTTAAGTTTATTTATTTTGAGAGAGAGAGAGAGAGAGAAGGGGAGGGGCAGAGAGAGGGAGAGAGAGAATCTCACGCAGTCTCCACACCGATAGTGTGTAGCCCCATGAGTGGCTCAAACTCACGAACCACGAGATTACGACTTGAGCTGAGATCAAAAATTGGACGCTCAACCAACTGAGCCACCCAGGCGCCTGCCCCTAGGTTTCTAATCAGACAAAATGAGCTGAAGTTTAGAGAGGTCAGCTGTCCGTGTTTGTTTCAGCCTGGCACATAGCTCGTGACAGTCCTGGAAGAGCGTCTCCGGTCCACTCTTGGAATGGCAGTGTTCGCTCCCGCAGCCCGAGGCCTGGCTCAGCGTTGCGCCGTCCTAATCCGCATGGTTTTTGCCACCTGATAAACGGGGCACCAACGTCCTGCTCCCGAGGAGCTCACCGTCCAGGTGGGCACACAGCTGACCAGCAACAGGAGGCGAGGCGCTTCCTGACACTCAAATGAGATACTTTATGGCTCACCGTCAGGAAGGCCAGGCAGCAAGAAGGACACGGAGATGATGCTGAGGAACAAGGAAGAACTGGCTCTGCTGAGGGAAACTTCCAGAATCATAAGCACCATGAGTAACCAAAGGGTAGGAAGGCTCAGTGAGCTTGGCATGTTTGGGAATCAGACAAAATGTCTGGAGCCAGAAAGTGGGCATGGACTTTGGTACTTCTGAGTAGGGTATGGTGCTTTACAGTATGTGTACAAAATCCCTGCGTGGTGGCCAAGCTCTCCTCTCTTGAATGGACTTGGTGAGCCACGCCCAACAAATAGAATGAGGCGTAAGTCATGGCCTGTGACTTCTGAGTCCAGGTCATAAGAGACACTGCAGCTTCAGGCTCGCTCTTGGATCACCTTCCCTGGGAAAGAGGCTGCCATGTTATTGAAGACACCCAAGTAGCCTCGGCCCACGTGGAGAAGCCAGGTGAGGGCGCCATCTTGGAAATGAAGATGAAGCCTCGTGGTGACAACAGTCACAGGTAACAACTGGACCTTAAGCTCTCAGAGTCTGTGATCCAGAACCACCGCCTTAGGCTGCTCCAGAATTCCTGACCCACAGCCACTGTGACAGGATAAATCAGGGTTGTCCTAAGCCACAAAATCTGGTGGGGTAATTGTACAGTTAATAAGTAACTAAGTGCAGATGAGAGGTGACACCTGACTTATGTTCGCCACAGGTGATCCTGGATTGTAGGAAAGAAGCTGTTGCAGGGGTCCGAAGAGATGTTGGTGGCAGTTGTGGTCATGTAAAGAGGGGGCTGTTTGGATGTGAAGTGGGAGTCAGCAGAGGGAGGTGAGGGAAGAGAGGCCGGGACAGCTTCTAACTTTTGTCTTGAGCAACTGAGAGAACATGGCGCGACTCTCTAAGATGGGGAACCTTCTGGAAAGAGCAGATGTGTGTGGGTCAGCAGTTCTGTTTAGAAGGGAACATGATGTGCTGATGATGGCAGCAGACATTCACTGAGCATTTATTCTCTGCCAGGCACTCTGGGGACGCTTTCCTGTCTTCACCCTGACAGCACTAGCACCGTAAGGGTGACTCTATCCAAGAGACATTAGAAGGCGCTCAACAATAAAAAATTTCTACTAAAACTAACTGAGGGTTTCCAAAGACTTCAGTATTCCCAAAGCATCAATGTTCAAACAAACAAAAATCTCCCCAATTGTGACATATATTTAATCTAGATTTTCGGGTCCTTCTGGGGTGAGTCCCAGAAACCTGTATTTTAACGAATTCCCCCCAGTACCTCTGAAACGGAAGGTCCAGTGATTCACAAATACAGGCTGGGACTCACCGGTGGGTCTTGAAATCAATCAAGTGAGTTATGACAAGCTATTTTACAAAGATGAGATGGAATAGAATAGAAAATATCAGGATGTATCAGAGCAGTAAGGATACTGCCTGCTTGGGAAAGTTTTCCTTCCGTTCTATCTAAATGTTACGTACTGTATGCATGTATCGGGCATGGGGTCATCCTAAGGAAGTACATCCTTCTCTGTGGATCCCAGTCAAAGCAGTTTTGAAATCACTGGCCCAGGGGACACTCTTTGAGAAATGCTGCTCAAGGTGTGTTGGGCATATTTGATTCCACAGAGAGGTGGAGTCACCAGAGGGAAGGCACCTGGCAGGCGGGGCTGGCAAAGTCCTTGGGGGCTCGCTGCAGGGGGAGTGGCGCCCCTCTGCTCCGGAGCCGAGACTCCCCGAGGGTTTCCTTGTGCCCTCGCTGTGCTTCCTCCTCCTTCCACCACCTGCTCCTCTGCCTCAGAGCCCGAACCCAGCACTGCCCTCGCTCCTCTGCCCTGGCCCAGCCCTGCCTGTCAGGACCCACAGGAAGCCCCTCCTGTCCAGTGCGCACGTGCAGGCCCACCATTCAGGGAGCTTCCATGGGATCTGTCCTGAACGCGGCATGGTCCTGCATGCCCTGCTGGCTTGCCCACACCACTGACCCTCTGCCCCCCACCCAGCCCCATCTCCTAGACCACTTGGATTGTTATGCTCATGGTCTTTGCCCTGACTCTCATCCCTCTCTCTCTCCACCGTTAATCAGTCCACCCTTGAATACTTACATTACATGGAGCAGGCTTCTGGCATGCACTATGGCTTCAAAAAGTCAAGGGATGCACACAGTCTCTGCCCTCAGGGGACCTGCAGGCTGCCATGGAAGGCAGGTGCATGAGCAGTTATAATCCAGGGAGTGAGGGCATCTTCCCAGAGCACACAGCCCTGGATGATAAGGGTCAGGAGGCATTGTCGGTCAGCCAGAGCCCTCCAGACACAGGGCACTCTAGACGGGCACAGGCGAGGAGATGGATGAGTTTAGTGCTGTTCAACCCAAGGTCTGATGGGGAGACAGAGGGAGATGAGACTGGACAGGTAGACAGAGTCCAAGGACCACGGGGAAGTGTAAACTGTGTTAAGAAGTTTACGTTCTATCTCGCGGGTAATGGAGGTCCAGGATAGGGTTTGAGCAGGGAGATGTCAGAGCATCCACCTTAGATGGTTCTGGTGACAGGGAGGCTCAAAGGGTGGGTCAGGGCGGGATGAGAAGCTGAGACTAGCGGAGAGGTGGTCCCAAGGAGCCAGGCAAGAGGTGGTGAGAGCTTCTGGCAAACACTCTCCTTTCCCTTCAGGGACGTTGAATCAATTCCCAGAAGCAGTGGGAGGGGCCAGAGCAGCCACACAGCTCAGCTGGCTGCTGAGGGAAGGGCTCAACTCCTGTGCTGGAAGCTGGCTGCTGAGGGAAGGGCTCAACTCCTGTGCTGGACCCCCGGCCCCGGCCGCTCTGGTTAACGGACCTAGGGTGGTGGGTCTAACAGAGGGCTCCTGTGAGGCTGGGCTCTCCTGCCTCCGTCCAGCACCTCACTGACTCAGAGGCTACCCGCTCCTCTTTCACGAGTCCTTTTGTCCCAACATCTCAGGACAGCCTCCTGTCAGTCTTCCTTCCTCCTAACTGTTCCCACGAGTTCCTTCAGCTGCTTCTCCTGCGACGGGGCTCCTGGCCCGCAGGCCAGGGCAGCCCCTCCCCCCGCTGTACGTCCTGCTCCCACGACAGACGTGGATTCGGGAGCTACGCCTGATGCTAGCGGAGCTAATGGGTAAGCTTCTAGCAGTCACTTCTCTTGGGGGCCGGGGCTGGGCCATGGTGAGCATGCGGCCTTTCTCCACATGTGGACCACCATCCAGCCAGATACTTCCCGTTCTCCTTCGTGGTCCAACATGATCAGAGCTGGGAGGAGCCTTCATGGTCACGAGGCCTTCATTGACTGACAGGAAATGCAAGCCTACGGGTCTTGAATTATTTCCTCCCAGTGACTGAACCCGAGTGATGGTCGATTGGTTTGTGTGGCATTGACTGAATGCACACGTTGGCATTTACCAGGATCCCTGTTCAATTTAATCTTATTTTGGGAGTTCAGGGTAGGGTCATGCCTCAACCCTTTTTGAACCTGTAATGGTACCTCACCCAGAGCCACTTTCATGGTAAAAGCAAGAAAACGAAGGGCAATTGGCTGACCAGGTGTTTCTCAAGTCTGGTCACAGGTATGACTCGTCAGGTAATATTATTTCCATATTCAGAACTCAGGTCACATTTCAGACATACTAAATCTGACCTTGTGGGCAAGGCTGGAGAGTCTACTCTCTGGATTCACTGATCTACACTCAAGCGTCCTTTGCTACCATCCTAGTGAGGTCACGCTACTGGGTTTCAGCATTTGTAGACGTCAGAATGGGGGCAGTGCTGCGTCCTGAGGTCTCTCCTGACCCCCTGCTCCAGGGGGCCCGCCAGCTGCGCTCCTTAAGACGCCTGTCACGGGGGTGAGATTCAGGCTCTCCCAGTTCTTCTTAGCCTCAGGACCCAGGTTTTAGGGTGGAAATGCAGACGGCTGACTTCCCCTGTCACTTATCACTGCTGTATAGGGAGGAAATCAAGTGCTACAGTCCACAGTAGAAGTCTGTCCTCTAGCGAGTTAAAGGGTCAAAAATTAGTGCTTTTTTTTTTCTTCCAAGTTGAGAACCAATGGAGAAATATGATGCCAAAAATGTGTCAGCTTTATCGGTAATAAACCGATAGAAGGACTTGGCTTTAGATCCAAGGTGAACAAGGATTATGAACTTGCTGCCTGCCCCGCCTTGACACAGCGTAGGCCTTGGGGGACCCACTCAAGTTTGGAGAGTTGGCTCAGCAGAGCAGACACTTCCTCGGGACAGAAGAGGTAAGAGAAGAAAGCAAATTGTCAGTTCTTGCAGACTTTCAAGATTCACGCTACAACACTGGGGCAGGTGGGAGTTAGCAGCTCCGGGGACTTTATTCCGATAGAGGCCCCTTCCTGGGGAGAACGGTGCCAGGAAAGAAGAGGGCTTCCCACCTCTCTCTGGACCATTGGCATCCCTTCCTTCCTGCTGTCAGTGAGATGGTCATCTCCAACTCCATCAGGTGTGTCTGTTGCTGGAAGCCACCGCGAGCAGGCTGCATGTCGAGAAGGCAATTGCACAGCCTGTGAGACCCCTCCCGTCATATAACACATTTCTTGGGTGATGTAGGACCAGAAGCCAGATCAGAGTCCTGGGAGCCCCAAGGGACAATGGGACAGCCACCAGCTGTTGGATGAAATTCAGAGATGGCCCACACATGAAGTCAATTTACATCCAGCCCGGCTCTCCTTGGGTTGGAAGACCCATCCGCCCCCAACTGAAAAAACAAAACCAAAACCCCCAACAATTTTAGAAGCCAAAAATGCTTAGAAAACTTAAGACGGAGGCTGAACACCATTGTGCTGTTTGAGTGCAAATGACGACCGCCATGTCATGTCCTCCTCCTCTGCGGGCCGTGATTCATTCCTTTCTTGGTCACAGCGTATCTATTTTTTCCTTCTTCTCCCTTTCTCACACCCTCAAACTGAGCTGTGCAAATAGACTCAAGATGGCAGAGTATGCCAGTGAAACCACTGGAGACTAGAAGAGGGTACTGGTGGCTCCTGGCTGCTTCTGACTATTTAAGTACATATTATAAAAGTTATTTGGTATGCAATAGTATGTAATTTAGTCTCTTGCTCAGATAACTAAACATGGCCAAGATGATTATTATACAGCTAATTGGTAGGAATTATCATCAGTCCATTTGAAGCAACTGACTCGATTGCTTTCCAAAAGCTGGGGGGCTAGCATTTCCCACATGTACATCAGAGACGGGGGAAATGAAATGCTTTCATTCCATGGACCGTGGACCGAAAAACTCTCTTTGTTTGGACATCCCGCTCCGTGGCCAGTGATTTGGCAATTTCCCGATGCTGTCAGGCATCTCTGGGCTCGTTCTGCAGGGTAGAGGGGCAGACGGGCATGGCGGAGAGCCAGCTTGCCAGCCAAGCATGTCAAGTCAAATGGGAATCAATTCAACTTGCTTGGCTTCTTGGATGGAGGAAAGTGTCACTTTTTTTTTTTCTTAAACACAGAACTATTCACTTCCTAAATCATGAAGCATATTTACTTATTTATTTGAATGTTCAGACAATGTCAACCATTCAAACACTAAGGGGAGGAGCAGACCTAGAGGAGGAAGTCTCTGATCAAAGCTGCCTGAAGGTGAAGGCTGTGTCCTTCGCTTCACGAGGCTTTTGTCCACTTTGGCTCCATCCCTAGGGTCTCCTGCACTGCGAGTCCGGGCTGTTGCCCCAGGATTCTGCAGCCTGGGGTCACGGGGTTTGCAGAGCACAATCAGACTTCAGCTGCTTTTCTCTGAGCTTTCCTCATGCAGCAGTGGTGGCTGCCGATGCCCGGGGACCCTGGGCTCAGCCCTTTCTCCACCCAAACATCCATTTCAAAACGGTTGAAACAACAGCTCATTGCTACCTCCTCTTGTCCTTTCCTTCTGTGCCTCCCCCGGCAGGATCAGGAGGATGGGGCCAGTAGCCTGGGCTAGTTTGCCACCAAGGCAAGAAATGGATATTGCAGCTCGTTGATCCTCATTTTATGTCATTTTGGGGTGCTGTCTTTCAACCTCCTGCTAGTTTGCATGTTAGCATGCTCATCCTAACCACCCCATTCTCCTCATCCTTCGAGCTTAATTAGAGCACAATTTTTATTAAACTCATTCCAGTGTATGATGACTATGTAAACATTGCCCACTGTAGATCCAAGTGATCTGAGTTGCTTTCTTACATGTTTAGTGTTTGCTGGCATCGAATCTGTTTTTATCAGCTTAGATTTTTTTTATATGCTGTCACTTAGTTTTTCCAAATTACCCAGCCTTTTATTTATTTTTATTTTTCTAATTGTTTTATTTTATTTGAGGGAAAGAGAGAGCACGAGTGAGGGAGAATGAGTGGCAGAGGGAGAGAGTGGGAATGCTCAGTACAGAGCCCGCCATGGGGCTCCATCCTGCCACCCTGGCATCTTGACCTGAGCCGAAATCAAGAGTTGGACTGACTTAGTCACCCAGATGCTCCTGGTGACTTAAAAGAGACCTTTAAGCATGTTTTCCATATAAATGAATTTATCAGGCCATCTATCAGTTCGATTCGTTTTTGCTTAGAGCCCTCCCTTTATCTGCTCCAATAAGCACTACCCTGGAAATATCCTTTATTGCCCTTATGTTGATCTTTTGTTCCTGAATCTCAAAACTACTCTGTCTTGTGCAACAGCACATCTTGCAGTCCCTTCATGAAAAAGGGTACAGCAGAGGCAAAACTTTGGAGAGACTGCATGTCTGATGATGTCTTTATTCTACCCCATGCTTGATTGATACTTTAGCTGGATATGGAATTCTTCTTTGATAATATAATTTCCCTTTGGATTTTGAAGACTTTTTAAACTTCTAATATCCAGACTTATTTTCATAAGTCTGATGTCATTTTGATTTCCTTTGTGTGATCTCCTTTATTTTTCTCTGTGAAAGCTTTTAGTTTGAATATTCTGGGGTTCTGAAATTTCATGTTGATAAGCCTGGTATGTGTCTCCTGCATTCATTAGCCTGAGCACTTAATGAGTCCTTTCAAGCTGGGCACTCTTCTGTCTCAGTCTGGTAAATCTTCTTAAATTAATTATTTGGCAACTTCCTTCTTTCTGTTCTCCCTATTTTGTCTTTCTAGACCTTAGTTGGTTCTGAATCTTCTGATAACTTTAACTTTCTGATTTGTTGTATCACCTCCATTTAATTTCATTTTTTAATGTTTATTTATTTTTAAGAGAGAGAGACAGAGTGTAAGCAGGGGAGGGGCAGAGAGAGAGAGACGCACACAGAATGTGAAGCAGGGTCCAGGCTCTGAGCTGTCACCACAGAGCCCGAGATGGGGCTCGAACCCACGAACCGTGAGATCCTGACGCGAGCCAAAGTCAGACACTTAACCGACTGAGCCCCTGGGCACCCCTCCTGAATTAGTTTCTTTGTCTTTTGGTCCCACGTTCTGAGAGCTTGAGAGCTTTTCTTCATTTTGTCTTCCGAAAGATAGAATTTTTGAAAAGAATTTTTAAAAGTGATGTCTATTTTATTTTTAATTTCCTAAGTTTCTTTCATGATTATTGTTCCTCTTTAGAAATACAGAAACACCTTTATTATCTCATGGAAGCACATACTCTCTTGTTGTCCAAGTGCAGATGTTGAAGTTTTCTTTAAATATCTTTCTAGTGGATTTCTATTTCCTCCTCTTATTTATTCTTGATCTTTTTTATCCATGTTGGTCCCTGCCTTATGTCCGTATTTGAGTGAGGCACTAAGGCTGATGGGAAGTTCTGCGTGGGGACTTTTGGCAGCTGGCCTCCCCTTCAAAGTGACCTGACAGCAGTCCGCCTTTCCACTGGGAAATCTTTGACTCTGTGGAGGTCTTCTCTCGAAGGTGGGTCAGTTTCTCCAGGGAAGGGTCCTCTGGTCTTCCACCGGCGCTAGCACACTAGGGTCCTCTCGAACCGGAGCCCAGCAGGCAAGAGACTGGGAGTGGGCCTCGCTGGCTGCGTGGACTTTCCCCTGATCCGACCTCCCGGTGGCGTCTCCCACTCTCCGCCATGGCCCCAGCAGGAACCTTTCTGGGGGGGATCTCTCCAGAAGCAGCAGCTCCTGGTCGTCTCCGGGGTGGGGGGGGCGGGGGAGGCCGGGCACAGAGGTCAGGCGGAGGGAGGGAAGTGCTAGGCCCCCGCCCCAGCCGGCCATCCGCACCGTCTGCAGCACAGACTCCAGGGCTTCCGGACAGGATTTGGCCAGCTTGGCGCGCTGCTGGCCAGGACCCCCGCTGGCACCGAGGGTCTGCTTCCTCGGGTCGGTCTTTAGCACCACTCTCGGACACCTTGCGCCTTCCCCAAAAGGTTTTCCATGTGCCCTTACGCGGGGCGTCTTTGTGGGATCGCGCCTTTTTGTTCCTCGGCTTTGGGGTGGTTGGGGTAGGAATGCACGCAGGTACGTGTTCCGTCCTCCTGCGCGACTGCCAAGGTGCCAGTGGGCACACACTGGGCGTGGGGGGGACGCGGCTGGGGCCAGGGGAGCCAGCACACAGGAGGCCACAAGGCTCAGGCCGCCTGGTCCCCTCGCAGAACCCCAGGCGGGCGCCCCCAGCAGGTGGAGCCGGGGGGCGCTGCGGCCGCCGAGCCCTCCTGACCGCCAGTGTCCAGCACCTCCTGCCCGTCCGCCTCAGCACCTGTCGAAGGTCAAGGAGAAGCCGGAGTGTGGGAGGCCGGACAACAGGGAGCTCTCCGGGGTGGATCAGACTGGGGTGCGGGTGACCCGCTGGGTCTAAGAAGAAAATACCAGAACTTCTAGTTATATGTGTTTTATTTAAGCATTCAGAAGAGGGGTGGCTGGGTGGCTCGGCGGTTAAGCCTCTGACTTCAGCTCAGGTCATGATATTCGTGGGTTCGAGCCACAGCTGACAGCTCGGAGCCTGGAGCTGCTTCGGATTCTGTGTCTCCTCTCTCTGCCCCTCCCCCACTCATGCTCTGTCTCTGTCTGTCTCTCTCTCTCTCTCTCAAAAATAAACATTAAAAAGTAAATAACAAATAAATAAAAATTCAGAAGAGACCTGTGGCCAAGGACGGCCAGGTCACCGGGCCAGTTTCAGAAGCAGCGCGTGCGGGCCAGGGCTTTGCGGAGGGCCAAAGGGCCACCCGGCAGGGGGCCTGCTGTCACCTGCTGTGGCCGGCCTGCGCCGCCCCGGGGGACCCACAGGGCCTGGCGCGGGGTCTCCTCCACTCCGCTCAGTGGGCTGGAAACGGCGCGGGGAGACGTGCCCCACGGCAGCCCGCAGGGGACCCCCTTCCCCTCGCTCGTGCGCCCTGCGCTGAAGCCACCGGCCCGCCAGGTGCGGCCCGAGGGCCCGACGCACCAGCACAGCAGGGCTCCCGCACACTAGGTTCCGTCACCCTTTGGGACAATGAATTTTGTCCTGATAGGTGACAACAGTACTCAGGCTTTTGGACCAGCCAGGCTAGTCACCAGTGCGTCCTGTGCAGCACGTGCATTCCTCCCGCTGCTGGTGGGACGGGGCTGCCCGGGGGATGCGGTGGCCCCACGCAGAGCCTCCCGCCCTCCCGCCAGCCTCTTCGGCCTGTCGATGATGGAGCCCCAGACCCCCTGCAGGCTCCGCAGGGAGTCAGGCCAGCCAGGGGGCCACCCCGGGCCCTGCCCATCTGCTCTCCTTGCCAGAGCTGCCGGGCCGCGATCAGGGAACAAGGTGGTCTAAGCAAAGCCCGGCCTTCGGGGGGCTCCTCGTGCTCTGGCCCCGGGGCCGACAGCACTGCCCGGCACCCCTTCTTCCCCTGGGGGGCTGACAGGGCGGGGAGAGCTGCTACGGGGTGGGGGAGGACAGCGGGGGCCCCACGGCCCGGCCTCCCCCAGTCAGTGCCTGTGCAGGAGCGCCTGAGGGGGCCTTGCCGCTGTCCTGCCCCTCTTGGCGGGGGGCTCTGGGAAAGGAAGCCGAAGGCAGAGGAAGGGAAAAACCCAGATCCCATCACTGAACGGATTTGGCGTTTTGCAGGTGGGGAGGTGAATGGAGGAGAGAAGCATCTAGAGAAAGCCAAGACGAGGCGCCGGGGCCCAGGCCCAGCTGTCCCTGCGGAGGAGACCAGCCTGGGGCTGGCATCTGGATCTCACAGCTCCTGAGAGCTGCCGCCGCACCATATGCCCACAGACTCAAGCCCGCTGACGCTCCAGTGACAGGACGGGACACGCGGTGGCAGGTTTCCCGACAGGAAGACAGCGCTGGCTGGGCGTCCTCCTGGCTCTGGAGGCAGGGAACCTTGGCCAGCCTGGCTCCCAGACCCACCCCCGGCCCAAGGCAGCCCAGGGAAGAGGCGGAAGGCGCCTGTCCCCTTCCTGTCATCCTGGGCCCGACCTGTCGGTGTGGCGGACCCCAGGGCAGGCGCGGGCGGTTGGGGGGCACTGGCAGGAACTGAGGTTCAAGGCGCCTTCCCAACTGTCACTGCCTGGGTGGCGTGGATAGGCGGGACGCCCCAGGACCTGGCCAGCCAGGAGTCATGGCCTCCCTCCCACCCGGGTCCCTCCGGGTACCTGCCTGCCCCGCGGGGGGCACCCAAGGTGGGCAGAGAGCGGGGTGACATGAGCCCTCACAGTGGCCAGCTTCTCTGGCCTGGGAAGACTGCGTCTGGAGGCCTTTGTCACAGAGAGGTAAGAACTGCAGGGTCCCTGGCCGTCTGGGTCGTGAAGTGTGGCTCGGAGTTGGTGACGTGGGACAACTTCCTGAAACCCAGGAGCGTCTGTAGATGCGTCGGGTTCAGGGGATTCTAAGAGGTGATGTGTGTGGAGAGCCTAGCGTGGTGCTCATCAGCTACAGGTCACTCAACAAGGGTCCTGGGCTGTGGACAAAGTGGGCTGGGGTCACCTTGGCTTTGAGCTAACATGTTCAATGCAACTGGACAGTACTGAGCTACTTCCTTCATGGGAACCTGCTCGGGTTTCCACCAGGCAAGGTGCTCGTGGTCTGAGCCCACGGGCTATCCGAGACCCTCAGGCCCCACTTGGCCAACGAGTCCAGCCCCCCCACGGGATGGGGGTCGTGTGCCTTGATTCATGCCCCGCCCCTGCCTGGGGGGCCTGAATGACGTTCATCCTTCGCTCCCTCATTCTTTGCTGCCCTTCGGTCGCTTCCCAGATGGATGCCCTTCCCCCTTCCTTGCTCCGTCTTCTGGAAGAGTGCCCTGGTCCGTGTCCTCACACATACACTGAGCGAGCTGGTTTCGCTCCGGGGTGGCAACACCCCGCTGGCCCCTCACTGCACCCTGATGTGTGGCTTCCTTGCTCCCTGGGCTGTCGAACGTGCTGCTTTCACTTCCCGCCACCTGTGGGTCTGGAATGAAAGCCAGTGGGGGACAGTGTGTGGTCTGCAAAGGCCTCCTGCCTTCCCAGGGGGTCGCAGTGTGCAGGACCAGAAAGTGTGTCTCAGGCACTGGAGGGAGTCGGGCAGTGTCCCTGGCCTCCGCCCACCAAATGCCGGGGGCAGACCGTCACACCTGGTGGTGACAGCACCTGTGCTGGAACCGGAGTCTCCCCATATCAGGATCACACCGTGGGGCCATCAGAGTCCCTTACAACGAGGTAGTGTGTGCGGCCCCCCCCAGAAGCATCCGCGGCCGAGACTGGAAATCCCCCCCCCAACCCCTGGGGTTCCCGGACACGGCTTCTCTCCCCAACACTTGCTCCACTGAGACGCCCAGTTTGATCTAAGACACCATGGATGGACTTGGATTTCGGAGGCATTGAGGACCGGGGGCGCTTCGGAATCGGCTGAACACAGTATCACTTCCCAGCTCGTGGCGCTTCTCTCCGTGTCTCCAGGCAGCTTTGCCTGGGCGGGCGGGGGCGCGGCTGCGCGTGAGAAGCAGCTCAAGGGCGGCGGCCCAAGAACACTGGGATTTCTTCTCACAGAATGTCAAGGAAGGAAGGGGCAGAAATAAACAGAACCGATCCGGCGACCTTAGGGCTAGAAAGAAATCAGGAATAAGCAAATAGGTTCCTAATTTCAATAGAACAGAAGGTATTTAGCCTGGGACCACATGTAAGGGCTGTTATGCTTCTTTCGTTCTTGACAATTTTGAGTGAAGAGGAAATCCCCTCTGTCATTTATTGCCGCTGATAAAAGTCTGAAAGTCCCCTTAACGTGCAGGACCAGACTGAGTGTGAACCTGATCCAGTGTCTGTCACGGGATTTGGTCTCAGGACCCTTCTTGTCAAGAAATTCTCTGGGAAAAGGATGAAAGAGGCAGAGAAATGCGTATCAAACCAGTTCAACCAGTAAGAATTATGTTTGAGATGCATTTGGTGGTGGTTCAATTCCTGCCAAAGATTTTTGTTGAGGAATTATGACGAAAAGGACACGAAGGAAGGAGAGCAAGAAGTAAGGAAAAGCTGACGAAGAATTGAGGATTCATGGATTTATCTGTTCATTCCAGATGGTTCGCTGAGGGCCTCCTCTGTTCCAAGCCGTGCCGGAGCTGCGGGAGCAGAGCTGGGCTCACGGGCTCTGCCCTGGAATCCACGCTCTCTCTGCAACATGGAGACGAGGGAGGAGCAGAGGGTCAGGGAGGGGGCGTCCACAGCCCACAGTGGAGGACCTTCCACTTCTAGCGCCCCAGGTGGCGTCCCCTGTGCTGGGGCCAGAGCCCACACCCCATCCGTAGAGCCTCTAGATGCGGGTGAGAAACCAGGGATCACGGAGTCCTGTGGAGGGACTCACGGTGTGGGTCTTCGTTATGGGTTGTGAGACCGGGTTCCGTGATGGGCTACGTATTGTAGCTTAAAACCTCTTGCCTTTAGGGGCGCCTGGGTGGCTCAGTCGGTTAAGCCTCCGGCTTCGGCTCAGGTCAGATCTCACGTTCGTGGGTTTGAGCCCCACGTCAGGCTCTGTGCTGACAGCTAGCTCAGAGCCTGGAGCCTGCTTCCGGTTCTGTGTCTCCTTCTCTCTCTGCCCCTCCCCCTCTCATGCTCTGTCTCTCTCTGTATCAAAAATAAGCATTAAAATTTTTTTTAAAAAAGACTATGACTTTGAATAGTCTTCCCAGAAACACGGTTTTGTTAACAATTAAGTTAGCAAATAAATGTA